>NC_056458.1:41209148-41439283 GCF_018296145.1 Oncorhynchus tshawytscha | reverse complement strand
TTATATAATAGAGACAGTAGATCTAGCTGGTCTGTCATAATATAATAGAGACAGTAGATCTGGCTGGTCTGAAATTATATAATAGAGACAGTAGATCTAGCTGGTCTTTCAAAATATAATAGAGACAGTAGATCTAGCTGGTCTGACATTATATAATAGAGACAGTAGATCTAGCTGGTCTGTCATAGTATGATAAAGACAGTAGATCTAGCTGGTCTGTCAAATTATAATAGAGACAGTAGATCTAGCTGGTCTGTCATATTATAATAGAGACAGTAGATCTAGCTGGTCTGTCATAATATAATAGAGACAGTAGATCTAGCTGGTCTGTCATAATATAATAGAGACAGTAGATCTAGCTGGTCTGTCATAATATAATAGAGACAGTAGATCTAGCTGGTCTGTCATAATATAATAGAGACAGTAGATCTAGCTGGTCTGTCATAATATAATAGAGACAGTAGATCTAGCTGGTCATAATACAATGGAGACAGTAGATCTAGCTGGTCTGTCATAATATAATAGAGACAGTAGATCTAGCTGGTCTGTCATAATATAATAGAGACAGTAGATCTAGCTGGTCTGTCATAATATAATAGAGACAGTAGATCTAGCTGGTCTGTCATAATATAATAGAGACAGTAGATCTAGCTGGTCTGTCATAATATAATAGAGACAGTAGATCTAGCTGGTCTGTCATAATATAATAGAGACAGTAGATCTAGCTGGTCTGTCATAATATAATAGAGACAGTAGATCTAGCTGGTCTGTCATAATATAATAGAGACAGTAGATCTAGCTGGTCTGTCATAATATAATAGAGACAGTAGATCTAGCTGGTCTGTCATAATATAATAGAGACAGTAGATCTAGCTGGTCTGACATTATATAATAGAGTAGATCTAGCTGGTCTGTCATAATATAATAGAGACAGTAGATCTAGCTGGTCTGTCATATATAATATGGACATAGATCTAGACAGAGACAGTAGCTGGTCTGTCATAATATAATAGAGACAGTAGATCTAGCTGGTCTGTCTGTCATAGAATATAATAGAGACAGTAGATCTAGCTGGTCTGTCATAATATAATAGAGACAGTAGATCTAGCTGGTCTGTCATAATATAATAGAGACAGTAGATCTAGCTGGTCTGTCATAATACAATGGAGACAGTAGATCTAGCTGGTCTGTCATAATATAATAGAGACAGTAGATCTAGCTGGTCTGTCATAATATAATAGAGACAGTAGATCTAGCTGGTCTGTCATAGTATAATATGGACAGTAGATCTAGCTGGTCTGACATTATACAATAGAGACAGTAGATCTAGCTGGTCTGTCATAATATAATAGAGACAGTAGATCTAGCTAGTCTGTCATATTATAATATGAGACAGTAGATCTAGCTGGTCTGTCATCATATAATAGAACAGTAGAGACAGTCTGATCTAATGGAGACAGTCTGTCATAATATAATAGAGACAGTAGATCTAGCTGGTCTGTCATAATATAATAGAGACAGTAGATCTAGCTGGTCTGTCATAATATAATAGAGACAGTAGATCTAGCTGGTCTGTCATAATATAATAGAGACAGTAGATCTAGCTGGTCTGTCATAATATAATAGAGACAGTAGATCTAGCTGGTCTGTCATAATATAATAGAGACAGTAGATCTAGCTGGTCTGTCATAATATAATAGAGACAGTAGATCTAGCTGGTCTGTCATAATATAATAGAGACAGTAGATCTAGCTGGTCTGTCATAATACAATAGAGACAGTAGATCTAGCTGGTCTGTCATAATATAATAGAGACAGTAGATCTAGCTGGTCTGTCATAATATAATAGAGACAGTAGATCTAGCTGGTCTGTCATATTATAATAGAGACAGTAGATCTAGCTGGTCTGTCATAATATAATAGAGACAGTAGATCTAGCTGGTCTGTCATATTATAATATGGACAGTAGATCTAGCTGGTCTGTCATACTACAATGGGGACAGTAGATCTAGCTAGTCTGTCATAAATGGAGACAGTAGAATGGTCTGTCAGATAGAGTAGATCTAGCTGGTCTGTCATAATATAATAGAGACAGTAGATCTAGCTGGTCTGTCATATATAATAGAGACAGTAGATCTAGCTGGTCTGTCATAATATAATAGAGACAGTAGATCTAGCTGGTCTGTCATAATATAATAGAGACAGTAGATCTAGCTGGTCTGTCATAATATAATAGAGACAGTAGATCTAGCTGGTCTGTCATAATATAATAGAGACAGTAGATCTAGCTGGTCTGTCATAATATAATAGAGACAGTAGATCTAGCTGGTCTGTCATAATATAATAGAGACAGTAGATCTAGCTGGTCTGTCATAATATAATAGAGACAGTAGATCTAGCTGGTCTGTCATAATATAATAGAGACAGTAGATCTAGCTGTCTGTCATAATATAATAGAGACAGTAGATCTAGCTGGTCTGTCATAATATATAATAGAGACAGTAGATCTAGCTGGTCTGTCATAATATAATAGAGACAGTAGATCTAGCTGGTCTGTCATAATATAATAGAGACAGTAGATCTAGCTGGTCTGTCATATATAATAGAGACAGTAGATCTAGCTGGTCTGTCATAATATAATAGAGACAGTAGATCTAGCTGGTCTGTCATAATATAATAGAGACAGTAGATCTAGCTGGTCTGTCATAATATAATAGAGACAGTAGATCTAGCTGGTCTGTCATATTATATAATAGAGACAGTAGATCTAGCTGGTCTGTCATAATATAATAGAGACAGTAGATCTAGCTGGTCTGTCATAATATAATAGAGACAGTAGATCTAGCTGGTCTGTCATAATATAATAGAGACAGTAGATCTAGCTGGTCTGTCATAATATAATAGAGACAGTAGATCTAGCTGGTCTAGTAGCTGTCTGTATATAATAGAGACAGTAGATCTAGCTGGTCTGTCATAATATATAGAGACAGTAGATCTAGCTGGTCTGTCAGATATAAGACAGTAGATCTAGCTGGTCTGTCATAATATAATAGAGACAGTAGATCTAGCTGGTCTGTCATAATATAATAGAGACAGTAGATCTAGCTGGTCTGTCATAATATAATAGAGACAGTAGATCTAGCTGGTCTGTCATAATATAATAGAGACAGTAGATCTAGCTGGTCTGTCATAATATAATAGAGACAGTAGATCTAGCTGGTCTGTCATAATATAATAGAGACAGTAGATCTAGCTGGTCTGTCATAATATAATAGAGACAGTAGATCTAGCTGGTCTGTCATAATATAATAGAGACAGTAGATCTAGCTGGTCTGTCATAATATAATAGAGACAGTAGATCTAGCTGGTCTGTCATAATATAATAGAGACAGTAGATCTAGCTGGTCTGTCATAATATAATAGAGACAGTAGATCTAGCTGGTCTGTCATAATATAATAGAGACAGTAGATCTAGCTGGTCTGGTCTGTCATTATATAATAGAGACAGTAGATCTAGCTGGTCTGTCATAATATAATAGAGACAGTAGATCTAGCTGGTCTGTCATAATATAATAGAGACAGTAGATCTAGCTGGTCTGTCATAATATAATAGAGACAGTAGATCTAGCTGGTCTGTCATAATATAATAGAGACAGTAGATCTAGCTGGTCTGTCATAATATAATAGAGACAGTAGATCTAGCTGGTCTGTCATATATAATAGAGACAGTAGATCTAGCTGGTCTGTCATAATATAATAGAGACAGTAGATCTAGCTGGTCTGTCATAATATAATAGAGACAGTAGATCTAGCTGGTCTGTCATAATATAATAGAGACAGTAGATCTAGCTGGTCTGTCATAATATAATAGAGACAGTAGATCTAGCTGGTCTGTCATAATATAATAGAGACAGTAGATCTAGCTGGTCTGTCATAATATAATAGAGACAGTAGATCTAGCTGGTCTGTCATAATATAAAGAGACAGTAGATCTAGCTGGTCTGTCATAATATAATAGAGACAGTAGATCTAGCTGGTCTGTCATAATATAATAGAGACAGTAGATCTAGCTGGTCTGTCATAATATAATAGAGACAGTAGATCTAGCTGGTCTGTCATAATATAATAGAGACAGTAGATCTAGCTGGTCTGTCATAATATAATAGAGACAGTAGATCTAGCTGGTCTGTCATATATATAATAGAGACAGTAGATCTAGCTGGTCTGTCATAATATAATAGAGACAGTAGATCTAGCTGGTCTGTCATAATATAATAGAGACAGTAGATCTAGCTGGTCTGTCATAATATAATAGAGACAGTAGATCTAGCTGGTCTGTCATAATATAATAGAGACAGTAGATCTAGCTGGTCTGTCATAATATAATAGAGACAGTAGATCTAGCTGGTCTGTCATATATAATAGAGACAGTAGATCTAGCTGGTCTGTCATAATATAATAGAGACAGTAGATCTAGCTGGTCTGTCATAATATAATAGAGACAGTAGATCTAGCTGGTCTGTCATAATATAATAGAGACAGTAGATCTAGCTGGTCTGTCATAATATAATAGAGACAGTAGATCTAGCTGGTCTGTCATAATATAATAGAGACAGTAGATCTAGCTGGTCTGTCATAATATAATAGAGACAGTAGATCTAGCTGGTCTGTCATAATATAATAGAGACAGTAGATCTAGCTGGTCTGTCATAATATAATAGAGACAGTAGATCTAGCTGGTCTGTCATAATATAATAGAGACAGTAGATCTAGCTGGTCTGTCATAATATAATAGAGACAGTAGATCTAGCTGGTCTGTCATAATATAATAGAGACAGTAGATCTAGCTGGTCTGTCATAATATAATAGAGACAGTAGATCTAGCTGGTCTGTCATAATATAATAGAGACAGTAGATCTAGCTGGTCTGTCATATTATAATATGGACAGTAGATCTAGCTGGTCTGTCATAATACAATGGAGACAGTAGATCTATCTGGTCTGTCATAATACAATGGAGACAGTAGATCTAGCTGGTCTGTCATAATATAATAGAGACAGTAGATCTAGCTGGTCTGTCATAGTATAATATGGACAGTAGATCTAGCTGGTCTGTCATAATATAATAGAGACAGTAGATCTAGCTGGTCTGTCATAATATAATAGAGACAGTAGATCTAGCTGGTCTGTCATAATATAATAGAGACAGTAGATCTAGCTGGTCTGTCATAATATAATAGAGACAGTAGATCTAGCTGGTCTGTCATATATAATAGAGACAGTAGATCTAGCTGGTCTGTCATAATATAATAGAGACAGTAGATCTAGCTGGTCTGTCATAATATAATAGAGACAGTAGATCTAGCTGGTCTGTCATAATATAATAGAGACAGTAGATCTAGCTGGTCTGTCATAATATAATAGAGACAGTAGATCTAGCTGGTCTGTCATAATATAATAGAGACAGTAGATCTAGCTGGTCTGTCATAATATAATAGAGACAGTAGATCTAGCTGGTCTGTCATAATATAATAGAGACAGTAGATCTAGCTGGTCTGTCATAATATAATAGAGACAGTAGATCTAGCTGGTCTGTCATAATATAATAGAGACAGTAGATCTAGCTGGTCTGTCATAATATAATAGAGACAGTAGATCTAGCTGGTCTGTATAATATAATAGAGACAGTAGATCTAGCTGGTCTGTCATAATATAATAGAGACAGTAGATCTAGCTGGTCTGTCATAATATAATAGAGACAGTAGATCTAGCTGGTCTGTCATAATATAATAGAGACAGTAGATCTAGCTGGTCTGTCATAATATAATAGAGACAGTAGATCTAGCTGGTCTGTCATAATATAATAGAGACAGTAGATCTAGCTGGTCTGTCATAATATAATAGAGACAGTAGATCTAGCTGGTCTGTCATAATATAATAGAGACAGTAGATCTAGCTGGTCTGTCATAATATAATAGAGACAGTAGATCTAGCTGGTCTGTCATAATATAATAGAGACAGTAGATCTAGCTGGTCTGTCATAATATAATAGAGACAGTAGATCTAGCTGGTCTGTCATAATATAATAGAGACAGTAGATCTAGCTGGTCTGTCATAATATAATAGAGACAGTAGATCTAGCTGGTCTGTCATAATATAATAGAGACAGTAGATCTAGCTGGTCTGTCATAATATAATAGAGACAGTAGATCTAGCTGGTCTGTCATAATATAATAGAGACAGTAGATCTAGCTGGTCTGTCATAATATAATAGAGACAGTAGATCTAGCTGGTCTGTCATAATATAATAGAGACAGTAGATCTAGCTGGTCTGTCATAATATAATAGAGACAGTAGATCTAGCTGGTCTGTCATAATATAATGGAGACAGTAGATCTAGCTGGTCTGTCATAATATAATAGAGACAGTAGATCTAGCTGGTCTGTCATAATATAATAGAGACAGTAGATCTAGCTGGTCTGTCATAATATAATAGAGACAGTAGATCTAGCTGGTCTGTCATAATATAATAGAGACAGTAGATCTAGCTGGTCTGTCATAATATAATAGAGACAGTAGATCTAGCTGGTCTGTCATAATATAATAGAGACAGTAGATCTAGCTGGTCTGTCATAATATAATGGACTAGATCTAGCTGGTCTGTCATAATATAATAGAGACAGTAGATCTAGCTGGTCTGTCATAATATAATAGAGACAGTAGATCTAGCTGGTCTGTCATAATATAATAGAGACAGTAGATCTAGCTGGTCTGTCATAATATAATAGAGACAGTAGATCTAGCTGGTCTGTCATAATATAATAGAGACAGTAGATCTAGCTGGTCTGTCATAATATAATAGAGACAGTAGATCTAGCTGGTCTGTCATAGTAGATATAATAGAGACAGTAGATCTAGCTGGTCTGTCATAATATAATAGAGACAGTAGATCTAGCTGGTCTGTCATAATATAATAGAGACAGTAGATCTAGCTGGTCTGTCATAATATAATAGAGACAGTAGATCTAGCTGGTCTGTCATAATATAATAGAGACAGTAGATCTAGCTGGTCTGTCATAATATAATAGAGACAGTAGATCTAGCTGGTCTGTCATAAAATAATAGAGACAGTAGATATAGCTGGTCTGTCATAATATAATAGAGACAGTAGATCTAGCTGGTCTGTCATAATATAATAGAGACAGTAGATCTAGCTGGTCTGTCATAATATAATAGAGACAGTAGATCTAGCTGGTCTGTCATAATATAATGGAGACAGTAGATCTAGCTGGTCTGTCATAATATAATGGAGACAGTAGATCTAGCTGGTCTGTCATAATATAATAGAGACAGTAGATCTAGCTGGTCTGTCATAATATAATAGAGACAGTAGATCTAGCTGGTCTGTCATAATATAATAGAGACAGTAGATCTAGCTGGTCTGTCATAATATAATAGAGACAGTAGATCTAGCTGGTCTGTCACAATATAATAGAGACAGTAGATCTAGCTGGTCTGTCATATATAATAGAGACAGTAGATCTAGCTGGTCTGTCATAATATAATAGAGACAGTAGATCTAGCTGGTCTGTCATAATATAATAGAGACAGTAGATCTAGCTGGTCTGTCATAATATAATAGAGACAGTAGATCTAGCTGGTCTGTCATAATATAATAGAGACAGTAGATCTAGCTGGTCTGTCATAATATAATAGAGACAGTAGATCTAGCTGGTCTGTCATAATATAATAGAGACAGTAGATCTAGCTGGTCTGTCATAATATAATAGAGACAGTAGATCTAGCTGGTCTGTCATAATATAATAGAGACAGTAGATCTAGCTGGTCTGTCATAATATAATAGAGACAGTAGATCTAGCTGGTCTGTCATAATATAATAGAGACAGTAGATCTAGCTGGTCTGTCATAATATAATAGAGACAGTAGATCTAGCTGGTCTGTCATAATATAATAGAGACAGTAGATCTAGCTGGTCTGTCATAATATAATAGAGACAGTAGATCTAGCTGGTCTGTCATAATATAATAGAGACAGTAGATCTGGCTGGTCTGTCATAATATAATAGAGACAGTAGAACAAGCTGGTCTGTCAAAATATAATAGAGACAGTAGATCTAGCTGGTCTGTCATAATATAATAGAGACAGTAGATCTAGCTGGTCTGTCATAATATAATAGAGACAGTAGATCTAGCTGGTCTATCATAATATAATAGAGACAGTAGATCTAGCTGGTCTGTCTTAATATAATAGAGACAGTAGATCTAGCTGGTCTGTCATAATACAATGGAGACAGTAGATCTAGCTGGTCTGTCAAAATACAAGAGACAGTATAGCTGGTCTGTCATAATATAATAGAGACAGTAGATCTAGCTGGTCTGTCATAATATAATAGAGACAGTAGATCTAGCTGGTCTGTCATAATATAATAGAGACAGTAGATCTAGCTGGTCTGTCATAATATAATAGAGACAGTAGATCTAGCTGGTCTGTCATAATATAATAGAGACAGTAGATCTAGCTGGTCTGTCATAATATAATAGAGACAGTAGATCTAGCTGGTCTGTCATATATAATAGAGACAGTAGATCTAGCTGGTCTGTCATAATATAATAGAGACAGTAGATCTAGCTGGTCTGTCATAATATAATAGAGACAGTAGATCTAGCTGGTCTGTCATAATATAATAGAGACAGTAGATCTAGCTGGTCTGTCATAATATAATAGAGACAGTAGATCTAGCTGGTCTGTCATAATATAATAGAGACAGTAGATCTAGCTGGTCTGTCATAATATAATAGAGACAGTAGATCTAGCTGGTCTGTCATAATATAATAGAGACAGTAGATCTAGCTGGTCTGTCATAATATAATAGAGACAGTAGATCTAGCTGGTCTGTCATAATATAATAGAGACAGTAGATCTAGCTGGTCTGTCATATTATAATAGAGACAGTAGATCTAGCTGGTCTGTCATAATATAATAGAGACAGTAGATCTAGCTGGTCTGTCATAATATAATAGAGACAGTAGATCTAGCTGGTCTGTCATAATATAATAGAGACAGTAGATCTAGCTGGTCTGTCATAATATAATAGAGACAGTAGATCTAGCTGGTCTGTCATAATATAATAGAGACAGTAGATCTAGCTGGTCTGTCATAATATAATAGAGACAGTAGATCTAGCTGGTCTGTCATAATATAATAGAGACAGTAGATCTAGCTGGTCTGTCATAATATAATAGAGACAGTAGATCTAGCTGGTCTGTCATAATATAATAGAGACAGTAGATCTAGCTGGTCTGTCATAATATAATAGAGACAGTAGATCTAGCTGGTCTGTCATAATATAATAGAGACAGTAGATCTAGCTGGTCTGTCATAATATAATAGAGACAGTAGATCTAGCTGGTCTGTCATAATATAATAGAGACAGTAGATCTAGCTGGTCTGTCATAATATAATAGAGACAGTAGATCTAGCTGGTCTGTCATAATATAATAGAGACAGTAGATCTAGCTGGTCTGTCATAATATAATAGAGACAGTAGATCTAGCTGGTCTGTCATAATATAATAGAGACAGTAGATCTAGCTGGTCTGTCATAATATAATAGAGACAGTAGATCTAGCTGGTCTGTCATAATTATAATAGAGACAGTAGATCTAGCTGGTCTGTCATAATATAATAGAGACAGTAGATCTAGCTGGTCTGTCATAATATAATCGAGACAGTAGATCTAGCTGGTCTGTCATAATATAATAGAGACAGTAGATCTAGCTGGTCTGTCATAATATAATAGAGACAGTAGATCTAGCTGGTCTGTCATAATATAATAGAGACAGTAGATCTAGCTGGTCTGTCATAATATAATAGAGACAGTAGATCTAGCTGGTCTGTCATATTATAATAGAGACAGTAGATCTAGCTGGTCTGTCATAATACAATGGAGACAGTAGATCTAGCTGGTCTGTCATAATACAATGGAGACAGTAGATCTAGCTGGTCTGTCATAATATAATAGAGACAGTAGATCTAGCTGGTCTGTCATATTATAATAGAGACAGTAGATCTAGCTGGTCTGTCATAATATAATAGAGACAGTAGATCTAGCTGGTCTGTCATAATATAATAGAGACAGTAGATCTAGCTGGTCTGTCATAATATAATAGAGACAGTAGATCTAGCTGGTCTGTCATAATATAATAGAGACAGTAGATCTAGCTGGTCTGACATTATATAATAGAGACAGTAGATCTAGCTGGTCTGTCATAGTATAATATGGACAGTAGATCTAGCTGGTCTGTCATAATACAATGGAGACAGTAGATCTAGCTGGTCTGTCATAATACAATGGAGACAGTAGATCTAGCTGGTCTGTCATAATATAATAGAGACAGTAGATCTAGCTGGTCTGTCATAATATAATAGAGACAGTAGATCTAGCTGGTCTGTCATAATATAATAGAGACAGTAGATCTAGCTGGTCTGTCATAATATAATAGAGACAGTAGATCTAGCTGGTCTGAAATTATATAATAGAGACAGTAGATCTAACTGGTCTGTCATATTATAATAGAGACAGTAGATCTAGCTGGTCTGAAATATTATAATAGAGACAGTAGATCTAGCTGGTCTGTCATAATATAATCGAGACAGTAGATCTAGCTGGTCAAATCAAATCAAATCATATCAAATCAAATGACAGTAGATCTAGCTGGTCTGTCAGATGTTAATATAATAGCGAGACAGTAGATCTAGCTGGTCTGTCATATATAATAGAGACAGTAGATCTAACTGGTCTGTCAAAATAATAGAGACAGTAGATCTAGCTGGTCTGTCAATATATAATAGAGACAGTAGATCTAGCTGGTCTGTCATAATATAAAGATACAGTAGATGGTAGCTGGTCAGTATATACATATGAGATGAGTATGTAAACAAAGTGGCATAGTTAAAGTGGCTATGATATAATAGAGACAGTAGATCTAGCTGGTCTGTCATGATATAAGTACAGTATATAGCTGGTATGCATATGAGATGAATAATCTAGCTGGTCTGTAACATTATATAAGGTAGCATTGTTTAAAGTGGCTAGTGATATATAATAGAGACAGTAGATCTAGCTGGTCTGTCATTATTAAATGGCAGTAGAGTCAGTGTCTGTGTTATAATAGAGACAGTAGATGTTAGCTGGTCTGTTTAATATAATAGAGACAGTGAGATCTAGCTGGTCTGTCATAATATAATAGGTCCCAGCTTTGATGCACCTGGTCTGACCTCGCCTTCTGGATGAGAGACAGTAGATCTAGCTGGTCTGTCATAATATAATAGAGACAGTAGATCTTTAGCTGGTCTGTCCTGTAACATCGGAGACAGTAGGTGTCCTGGAGGGCAGGTAGTTTGAGACAGTGATCTAGCTGGTCTGACCTCACTATCTGAGACAGTAGATCTAGCTGGTCTGAGGGCGGAGACAGTGCCGTACCAGGCAGTCTAGCAGGATGCTCTCGAATGTGCATCTAATAGAGACAGTTTGCTGGTGCTTTTGGTGACAAGCCGAATATCTGGTCAGCCTCCTGAGGTTGAAGAGGCGCTGCTGGTCTGTCATATTATACGATGCTGTCAGTAGATCTAGCTGGTCTGTCATATATAATAGAGACAGTAGATCTAGCTGGTCTGTCAGGAACTAATAAAGACAGTAGATCTAGCTGGTCTGTCATCGATATAATAGAGACAGTAGTTCCCTAGCTGGTCTGTCATAATATAAAGAGACAATATCTCTAGCTGGTTGACATTGAGTGTGAGGTTATTTTCCTGACACCATATAATAGAGACAGTAGATCTCCCTGGTCTGTCTTTGTTATAATCAGAGACAGTAGATCTAGCTGGTCTGTCAAATATAATAGAGATTGTAGATCTGGAGGCGTGCGTGGCCACGCAGTCGTGGGTGAACAGGGAGACAGTAGATCTAGCTGGCTCAGAACGCATGGGGCCCCAGTGTTGAGGATCAGCGGGACAGTAGATAGTTGTCTGCCTACCCTCACCACCTGGGGCGTAGATCAGGAAGTCCAGTACCCAGTTGCACAGGGCTGGTCTGAGACCCAGGGTCTAGAGACAGTAGATCTAGCTGGTCTGGATACTATGGTGTTGAATGCCGAGCTGTAGTCGATGAACAGCATTCTCACATAGCTATTCCTCTTGTCCAGATGGGTTAGGGACAGTAGATCTAGCTGGTCTGTCATAATATAATTTGAGACAGTAGATCTAGCTGGTCTGGGTAATATAATAGAGACAGTAGATATGGCTGGTCTGTCATCAATATACTTCATGAGACGGATGTAGTCTAATATAATAGGGCAGTAGTCTAGCTCAGTTACCTTATAATAGAGACAGGAACAAGCTGGTCTGTCTTAATATGGGAGACAGCAGATCTGGTATAGGGATCTGATTGAATATAATAAAGACAGTAGATCCAGCTGGTCTGTCATAATATGCTCTGAGACAGTAGATGCAGCCTGGTCTGTCATAACATTTAAATGTCTTACTCACCTGGCTGCAGTGAAGGAGAGACAGCAGTTTTCATTGCAGGTCGTGTCAGTGGCACTGTATTGTCCTCAAAGAGACAGTAGATCTAGCTGGTCTGCCTAATATAATCCTGGACAGTGACTAGCTGGATTTCTTCCTGTAGTCCGTGATTGACAGTAGACCCTGCCACATGCCTCTTGTGTATAATAGAGACAGTAGATCTACTTTGTCTCTGTACTGTCTTAGCTTGTTTAATAGAGACAGTAGATCTAGCTGGTCTGTATTAGTATAATCACCAGACACCTTGCCCTGATTAAAAGCAGTGGTCTGTCATTTATTTCAGAGACAGTAGATCAAGCTGGTCTGTCATAATGTTATAATAGAGACAGTAGATCTAGCTGGTCTGTCGCACGTTATAATAGAGACAGTAGATCTAGCTGGTCTGTCAATGTTATATAGAGACAGTAGAATCATCTCCCAGTCCACGTGATGGAAGCAGTCTTGGAGTGAGACAGAGTCTAGCTGGTCTGACATAATATAATAGAGACAGAGATCAGCTGGTCTGTCTTGTTATAATAGTTTCTGTCTAGCTGGTCTGGGATCAACAAAATGGATCTAGCTGGTCAGCTTTTCCGGAAGTAGATCTAGCTGGTCTGTATATGCGTATAATAGAGACAATAGATCTAGCTGGTCTTTCACCCCTAATTGAGACAGTAGATATGCTGATAAAATTTAGAGTCTTGTTTTCAGATTAGCCTTGTTAAAATCCCCAGTCTATAATATAATGCAGACAGTAGATCTAGCTGGTTTCAGTTTGCAGAGAGTTAAATATAATAGAGACAGTAGCCATCGATGTCTCTGCTTGGGGGGGGTCTGTGATTATAATAGAGACAGTAGAATTCTCTTGGTAGATAAGCTGGTCTGTCATTTGATTATGAGGAATTCTAAATAGGTGAGACAGTAGATTTAGCTGGTCTGTCATGTTTCTTTCAGACAGTAGACTAGCTGGTCTGTATAATGAAAGAAATAACACTGTCTAAAAAAGAGACAAAAAAACTAGCTGGTCTTCATATATAATAGAGACAGTAGATCTACCTGGTCTGTTATAATATAATAGAGACAGTAGATCTAGCTGGTCTGTAATATTATAATAGAGACAGTAGATCTAGCTGGTCTGTCATAATATAATAGAGACAGTAGATCTAGCTGGTCTGTCATAATATAATAGAGACAGTAGATCTAGCTGGTCTGTCATATTATAATAGAGACAGTAGATCTAGCTGACAGACCAGCGTCTGTCATATTATAATAGAGACAGTAGATCTAGCTGGTCTGTCATAATACAATGGAGACAGTAGATCTAGCTGGTCTGAAATTATACAATAGAGACAGTAGATCTCGCTGGTCTGTCATAATATAATAGAGACAGTAGATCTAGCTGGTCTGTCATAATATAAAAGAGACAGTAGATCTAGCTGGTCTATCATAATATAATAGAGACAGTAGATCTAGCTGGTCTGTCATAATATAATAGAGACAGTAGATCTAGCTGGTCTGTCATATTATAATAGAGACAGTAGATCTAGCTGGTCTGTCATAATATAATAGAGACAGTAGATCTAGCTGGTCTGTCATAATATAATAGAGACAGTAGATCTAGCTGGTCTGTCATATTATAATAGAGACAGTAGATCTAGCTGGTCTGTCTTAATATAATAGAGACAGTAGATGTCATAATATAATCAAGACAGTAGATCTAGCTGGTCTGTCATAATATAATAGAGACAGTAGATCTAGCTGGTCTGTCATAATATAATAGAGACAGTAGATCTAGCTGGTCTGTCATAATATAATAGAGACAGTAGATCTAGCTGGTCTGTCATAATATAATAGAGACAGTAGATCTAGCTGGTCTGTGAAATATATAATAGAGACTGGTAGATCTAGCTGGTCTGTCATAATATAATAGAGACAGTAGATCTAGCTGGTCTGTCATAATATAAATAGAGATCTAGCAGTAGATCTAGCTGGTGGTCTGTCATAATATAATAGAGACAGTAGATCTAGCTGGTCTGTCATAATATAATAGAGACAGTAGATCTAGCTGGTCTGTCATAATATAATAGAGACAGTAGATCTAGCTGGTCTGTCATAATATAATAGAGACAGTAGATCTAGCTGGTCTGTCATAATATAATAGAGACAGTAGATCTAGCTGGTCTGTCATAATATAATAGAGACAGTAGATCTAGCTGGTCTGTCATAATATAATAGAGACAGTAGATCTAGCTGGTCTGTCATAATATAATAGAGACAGTAGATCTAGCTGGTCTGTCATAATATAATAGAGACAGTAGATCTAGCTGGTCTGTCATAATATAATAGAGACAGTAGATCTAGCTGGTCTGTCATAATATAATAGAGACAGTAGATCTAGCTGGTCTGTCATAATATAATAGAGCCAGTAGATCTAGCTGGTCTGTCTTAATATAATAGAGACAGTAGATCTAGCAGTAGATCATAGCTGGTCTGTCATAATATAATAGAGACAGTAGATCTAGCTGGTCTGTCATAATATAATAGAGACAGTAGATCTAGCTGGTCTGTCATAATATAATAGAGACAGTAGATCTAGCTGGTCTGTCATAATATAATAGAGACAGTAGATCTAGCTGGTCTGTCATAATATAATAGAGACAGTAGATCTAGCTGGTCTGTCATAATATAATAGAGACAGTAGATCTAGCTGGTCTGTCATAATATAATAGAGACAGTAGATCTAGCTGGTCTGTCATATATATAATAGAGACAGTAGATCTAGCTGGTCTGTCATAATATAATAGAGACAGTAGATCTAGCTGGTCTGTCATAATATAATAGAGACAGTAGATCTAGCTGGTCTGTCATAATATAATAGAGACAGTAGATCTAGCTGGTCTGTCATAATATAATAGAGACAGTAGATCTAGCTGGTCTGTCATAATATAATAGAGACAGTAGATCTAGCTGGTCTGTCATAATATAATAGAGACAGTAGATCTAGCTGGTCTGTCATAATATAATAGAGACAGTAGATCTAGCTAGTCTGGTCTGTCATAATATAACAGAGACATCTAGCTAGATCTAGCTGGTCTGTCATAATAATAGAGACAGTAGATCTAGCTGGTCTGTCATAATATAATAGAGACAGTAGATCTAGCTGGTCTGTCATATTATAATAGAGACAGTAGATCTAGCTGGTCTGTCATAATATAATAGAGACAGTAGATCTAGCTGGTCTGTCATAATATAATAGAGACAGTAGATCTAGCTGGTCTGTCATAATATAATAGAGACAGTAGATCTAGCTGGTCTGTCATATATAATAGAGACAGTAGATCTAGCTGGTCTGTCATAATATAATAGAGACAGTAGATCTAGCTGGTCTGAAATATATATAATAGAGACAGTAGATCTAGCTGGTCTGTCATAATATAATAGAGACAGTAGATCTAGCTGCTCTGTCATAATATAATACAGACAGTAGATCTAGCTGGTCTGTCATAATATAATAGAGACAGTAGATCTAGCTGGTCTGTCATATTATAATAGAGACAGTAGATCTAGCTGGTCTGTCATAATATAATAGAGACAGTAGATCTAGCTGGTCTGTCATATTATAATTGAGACAGTAGATCTAGCTGGTCTGTCATAATATAATAGAGACAGTAGATCTAGCTGGTCTGTCATAATATAATAGAGACAGTAGATCTAGCTGGTCTGTCAAAATATAATAGAGACAGTAGATCTAGCTGGTCTGTCAAATTATAATAGAGACAGAAGATCTAGCTGTTCTGTCATAATATAATACAGACAGTAGATCTAGCTGGTAGGTCATAATATAATAGAGACAGTAGATCTAGCTGGTCTGTCATATTATAATAGAGACAGTATATATAGCTGGTCAGTCATAATATAATAGAGACAGTAGATCTAGCTGGTCTGTCATAATATAATAGAGACAGTAGATCTAGCTGGTCTGTCATTATATAATAGAGACAGTAGATCTAGCTGGTCTGTCATAATATAATAGAGACAGTAGATCTAGCTGGTCTGTCATAATATAATAGAGACAGTAGATCTAGCTGGTCTGTCATAATATAATAGAGACAGTAGATCTAGCTGGTCTGTCATATATAATAGAGACAGTAGATCTAGCTGGTCTGTCATAATATAATAGAGACAGTAGATCTAGCTGGTCTGTCATAATATAATAGAGACAGTAGATCTAGCTGGTCTGTCATAATATAATAGAGACAGTAGATCTAGCTGGTCTGTCATAATATAATAGAGACAGTAGATCTAGCTGGTCTGTCATAATATAATAGAGACAGTAGATCTAGCTGGTCTGTCATATTATAATAGAGACAGTAGATCTAGCTGGTCTGTCATAATATAATAGAGACAGTAGATCTAGTCTGGTCTGTCATAATATAATAGAGACAGTAGATCTAGCTGGTCTGTCATAATATAATAGAGACAGTAGATCTAGCTGGTCTGTCATAATATAATAATAGAGACAGTAGATCTAGCTGGTCTGTCATAATATAATAGAGACAGTAGATCTAGCTGGTCTGTCATTATATAATAGAGACAGTAGATCTAGCTGGTCTGTCATAATATAATAGAGACAGTAGATCTAGCTGGTCTGTCATAATATAATAGAGACAGTAGATCTAGCTGGTCTGTCATAATATAATAGAGACAGTAGATCTAGCTGGTCTGATCTAGCTGGTCTATATAATAGAGACAGTAGATCTAGCTGGTCTGTCATAATATAATAGAGACAGTAGATCTAGCTGGTCTGTAATATTATAATAGAGACAGTAGATACAGCTGCTCTGCCATAATATAATAGAGACAGTAGATCTAACTGGTCTGTCATATTATAATGGAGACAGTAGATCTAGCTGGTCTGTCATAATATAATAGAGACAGTAGATCTAGCTGGTCTGTAATATTATAATAGAGACAGTAGATACAGCTGCTCTGCCATAATATAATAGAGACAGTAGATCTAACTGGTCTGTCATATTATAATGGAGACAGTAGATCTAGCTGGTCTGTAATAGTATAATAGAGACAGTAGATCTAGCTGGTCTGTCATAATATAATAGAGACAGTAGATCTAGCTGGTCTGTCATAATACAATGGAGACAGTAGATCTAGCTGGTCTGAAATTATATAATAGAGACAGTAGATCTAGCTGGTCTGTCATAATATAATAGAGACAGTAGATCTAGCTGGTCTGTCATAATATAATAGAGACAGTAGATCTAGCTGGTCTGTCATAATATAATAGAGACAGTAGATCTAGCTGGTCTGTCATATATAATAGAGACAGTAGATCTAGCTGGTCTGTCATAATATAATAGAGACAGTAGATCTAGCTGGTCTGAAATTATATAATAGAGACAGTAGATCTAGCTGGTCTGTCATAATATAATAGAGACAGTAGATCCAGCTGGTCTGTCTTAATATAATAGATGCAGTAGATCTAGCTGGTCTGTCTTAATATAATAGAGACAGTAGATCTAGCTGGTCTGTAATATTATAATAGAGACAGTAGATACAGCTGCTCTGCCATAATATAATAGAGACAGTAGATCTAACTGGTCTGTCATATTATAATGGAGACAGTAGATCTAGCTGGTCTGTAATAGTATAATAGAGACAGTAGATCTAGCTGGTCTGTCATAATACAATGGAGACAGTAAAGGAGAAATCAACAGTGAGCTTTAGCTGCCACCCTCACTCTGATACCACAGTCTGTTGGTAGAGAGACGCTGGCAGTGGAGGAGAGGGAATGGAAGTCGATGACGAATGACTGGGTTGGTGTGGTCACATCTTCTGTGTGCATGTAGGTGTGCGTGGGAGGGTGGTGTGTGCGTGTGTATGGGTGTGTATGCGCGCGTCTGTGTCCGCAGTAATTACCATTAGAGGATGCACTTCAGCTGAGACGGCGAGGGAGTCGAACTACAAACAAGTCACTGTGGCACGGCAATGTGCAGCTTGCAACACATGGGATTATCTGCAATATTTAGTGAAGTGGAGACTTAAAGCCAGGGCACTGTCGTCAAGGGAGACGGGATCATCGGAGAGAGTCTGTCTCATAGAGTCTGGAGGCCAGATTGATCCCTGATATGAATACTGAACATCCATCTGCTGCCTGCCTTTCAGACATGTCAGAGAGAATCAGTCATCACTGTTGTAACACTGCATACTGTGGTGTACAACAGTATACCACCTGATACCGTAATGAGGGATCTAGAAATGAGCAAATTACACTTTAGCTAAAAATGCATCAAGAAATCAAGAAATAAGCAGAGGAGCCTATTTGTTGGCTAGTATGATGTGGACTTGTTGACTTGGATGTGACTGGCTGAGTGAACTACACATCCTCTGGTTTATATCGTCAGGAATGGACTGACACCTACTGGTGCTGAGAAGGACAGAGCAGAGAATAAAGGGTGTATGTTTCTGAAACAGGCTGTCAGGGGTGAAAATGTATGTTACAAAAAACATAATCCTACTGTATCTAGGAGTGTTTGTAATTTAATCTCAGAAAGAAATTATAGAGCCTCCCGAGTGGTGCAGCGGTCTAAGGCACTGCATCGCAGTGCTTGAGGTGTCACTATAGACCTGGGTTCGATCCCAGGCTGTGTCGGCTGTGACTGTGAGACCCATGAGGTGGCGCACAATTGGGTCAGCGTAGTCCGGGTTGGGGGAGGGTTTGGCTCTCCAGGATTTACTTGTCCCATCATGCTCTTGTGGCGGTCCGGGCGCCTGCAAGCTGACTCCTGTTGCCAGCTGCACGGTGTTTCCTCCAACACATTGGTGCAGCTGTCTCCTGGGTTAATAGAGCAGTGTGGCTTGGCAGGGTTGTGTTTCGGAAGGATGGATGGCTTTTGAGCTTGATCTCTCCCGAGTCCGTAGGGGAGTTGCAGCAACGGGACAAGACTGTAACTACCAATTTGGGAGAAACAGGGGTAAAAGTACAACCACAAAAAAAAAGATGTTGACAGAATTTGCCAGGTTTATAGTTAGACCAGGGCTGGTTGGTGTCTTAGCATCTCCATTGAGTTTCTGACAAGAAAATGTGTAGAACTTTATTGCCTGGTGATATGGAATAGCATTTACAGTGAAATAGTGATGACTGAGAGATACAAGGTCTACATAATCTTAGATTATTTGACATGTACATTCACATAATTCCATGCTTTCAATTTTCCATCATAACAAGGTTTCAGAATAAAATCACCAAAACCACAGAAAGTACGCAGTGCCCCTCAGAGGTTAAACTAGAGATATGCCTGTCATTGCACATCAATGTTATGGTCACAAGAGGGAGATATAGCCTATTATAAATTATGCTTTTGACTTTCATATCAAATACAGGTAACTGTCGAAATAATGGAAACACTTGAGTAAATGAGGGATACAAAGTACATTGAAAGCAGGTGCTTCCACACAGGTGTGGATCCTGAGTTAATTAAGCAATTAACATCCCATCATGCTTAGGATCATGTATAGAAATTCAGGGCAAGCCATTATTTTGGCTACCATGGCTATGCCCCATAGGATAACAATGCACCATCCACAGGACATGAGTGGTCACTGAATGGTTTGATGAGAATGAAAACATTGTAAACCATATGTAAACCATATGCCATGGCTGTCTCAGTCACCAGATCTTAACCCAATTGAGCACTTATGGGAGATTCTGGAGTGCTGCCCGGGACAGCGTTTCTTCACCACCTCAGCGTTTTTTTCACTACAGCGTTTTTTCACAACCATCAACATAACACCAAACACCAAATATTCTTGTTCTGAGAATTGAAGGCTATTCCAATGCGAGAAATTGCAAAGAAACTGAAGATCTCGTACAACGCTGTGTACTACTCCCTTCACAGAACAGTGCAAACTGGCTCTAACCAGAATAGAAAGAGGAGTGGGAGGCCCTGGTGCACAACTGAGCAAGAAGACAAGTACATTAGAGTGTCTATTTTGAGAAACAGACATCTCACAAGTCCTCAACTGGCAGCATCATTAAATAGTACCTGCAAAACACCAGTCTGAACGTCAACAGTGAAAAGGTGACTCGGGGATGCTGGCCTTCTAGGCAGAGTTCCTCTGTCCAATGTCTGTGTTCTTTTGCCCATCTTAATCTTTTTTTTTCATTGGCCAGTCTGAGATATGGCTTTTTCTTTGCAACTCTGCCTAGAAGGCCAGCATCCCAGAGTCAACTCTTCACTGTTGACATTCAGACTGGTGTTTTGTGGATACTATTTAATGATGCTGCCAGTTGAGGACTTGTGAGGCATCTGTTTCTCAAAATAGACACTCTAATGTACTTGTCCTCTTGCTCAGTTGTGCACCGGGGCCTCCCACTCCTCTTTCTATTCTGGTTAGAGCCAGTTTGCGCTGTTCTGTGAAGGGAGTAGTGCATAGCGTTGTACGAGATCTTCAGTTTCTTGGCAATATCTCGCATGGAATGGCCTTCATAAATTTAGGTGGCCAAAAGTATTGGGACAGATTCACTTTCATTAGTATTACAGTAGTAAAAAGTTAAGCCATATTCATAGTACACAATGACTACATCAAGCTTGCGACTACAAATTTGCTAAATGCATTTGCTGTTTGTTTTGGTTGTGTTTCAACTTATTTTGTGCCCAATAGAAATTGTATTATATAATTTGCGGAATCACTTTTATTGTAAATAAGAATAGAATATGTTTCTAAACATATCTACATTAGTGTGGATGCTACCATGACTACGGATAATCTTGAATAAACCGTGAATAATTATGAGAGAAAGTTACAGACGCACAAATAATATACCCCCAGACATGCTAACCTCTCACCATTACAATAACAGGGGAGGTTAGCATTTTTGGGGGGGGGGGGTATGATATTTGTGCGTCTGTAACTGTCTCACTCATCATTATTCACAATTCATTCAGATTATCTTTAACGTTGAAGAGTTTAAGAATAGCTCATTTGAATTTACGCTCTGTATATTTGTTAATTTTGTTTAGTATACCATCAACACCACAGGCCTTTTTGGGTTGGAAGGTTGATATTTTGTTCTGTAGCTCATTCAATGTAATTGGAGAATCCAGTGGGTTCTGGTCATCTTTAATAACTGATTCAAAGTTTTGCAAATGATCGTGTATATGTGATTGCCCTTGGTTCTTTGTTATATGGTCGAAAAGGTTGGAGAAGTGGTTTATCTCCATTTTTGATAGATAGCCCTTCGTGTTGTTGTTTGTTCAGTGTGTTCCAATTTCCCCAGAAGTGAATTGATTCTATGGATTCTTTAAACATCAATCACTCTCTCCATTCAAAGCTGTTCTCTGTTCCTGAAGAGCTGGTGAAAGTGACGATTAGTGACTGGCAAGTTCATCAGACAGTGATGATTTATATGTCATATATTTCTCAGATAGTCAGCTTTTATGTTTGGGGCTTGAACAACAAACAAAGGAAATATAAGGCTGTTTTATTTTAAAGTCCCCCATCTGGCTCCTGAGAGATTACTAATGGGAGAAAACAGAAGGTCCAGTGACAGCCACACAAAGGGACAAAACTGATCTGTTTGAAACTGAGACGGCATCGTTATGACTAACCTATAATAATGGGACACAGTTTGGATATGTTTCAGTCAATGAAACATTTATTTTGACTTATCTGTGTTGATGATCTCTCTACTTCAGGTTCCATCTCTCAGCAACTTGATGCCAGCGTTTACATGGATGCGTTAGGCTCCTCGGCTAATGCCTTATGTTGATAGATAGGACAATACCGATGAAATTAGGTGAGTTGTGCCCATAGACTGTGATCATATAAAGAACAGTTGACTATTGTGGAAAGGTTTGACTTCACGTATAAAGGAAGTAGAAAACGACGATGCACTCACAACTGATGCAACACATTTTCTAACAATAAACATACCACTCTCAAAAATATATTTTGTGTTCAGTACTTTCATGTTTGATTGAGTTAATTACAGTTCACTGATGGGGTTCGACATTAATCATATTGATTTATCTTTATTTTTCAAGCTTTGTAGCATAATGACTTTCTAACTAAATAAATAACCAATTTACAATTTAAGCTGCAAGTAGAAACACATATTTAGTAGATGTGATTACAACTATAAAAGGGCTTTTTAATCACACTTGTGGTCTGAAATAGACTGGTGTAAAGGGCCTTCTCCATCTTCAGCTCTCCGCCTCCCATAATGTCGTTGAGTCTCTCAGAGCTCTGTGGCTTTCTCACTGTTTACATGAAGCCATATTTATGCAGGCAGAACTGGACTGTCTGGGGCCCTGGTGGGCACTTTGGTTAACTGAAAAGCCTCTACAGTACGCTTAGTTCATCCGGTTGCAGATACTCAACAACATGTACACAAATGACCTTAATGTAACACGCCGGTGTATAATATTTTAATGAGGTGCAACAAATACGTCTCACATGATATGTTTATTACTTTGACACTGAGTCAGACACTAGAGGGGGAATCTTCAATTAACTATTTTCCCCTATATGTGTATAACTATTGTGTGTGTGTGTGTGTGTGTGTGTGTGTGTGTGTGTGTGTGTGTGTGTGTGTGTGTGTGTGTGTGTGTGTGTGTGTGTGTGTGTGTGTGTGTGTGTGTGTGTGTGTGTGTGTGTGTGTAGTGTAGTGTTATAATAATATATGCAGAAGCACATGCTGTGTATAATATAATGGAGACCATTTGCACATAGACCTAGGCCCCTAATGTACAGAACCAAATGTTTCCCGGAGAGAGGTGTGATGTTTTGAACAGCTTTGATCACTGATGACATAAGAATGATACATTATCAATGTACAATATGTTCCTCGCGATGGTACATCCATAATTACCTACTAAATGTTGTTTAAAGCATCACATCAAGAGGACATAACCTTGCTTGAGTGTTTAGATGAACATCTAAGAGACGTTTCTAATCCCCTGTTGTAGTCTATTAGTGTGCTCAATTTGGAAAGTGATTGAGGACATGTTTGCACTTCTCACAGAGCATAGCAAGGTTACTTTATGTACAGTACATCCCAAGATGGCTGTTTGTCAATACAGCTCTCTACTGCTTTTGGCAATGACCTCCCATATTGCAGGAGAGAGGAACTCGGTGGTAAAATAAACTATTGAATGTAATATTTTAACAGGGATTATTCCAGGTCCTACAGTACATAACTCTTCTACCGGATAACATCACTTGACTGTATGTTACAGGGAAAGACAGTATTGTGATGAAGTAGTAAGAGAAAAGGCCACAGGATCCAGTGCCAACAGGGCGACCATGTTTACCTCTAATCAGAACTAAAGTATTTCCCACTGTAAGAATGTGAACTGGACAGGTGCCATGACTGAACAGAGTTATTTCCTTGCTGGACTCAACGTACTAAATAAATAAAACGATGACATTTTATTAAAT
Organism: Oncorhynchus tshawytscha; assembly: GCF_018296145.1. Lineage (NCBI taxonomy): Eukaryota > Metazoa > Chordata > Actinopteri > Salmoniformes > Salmonidae > Oncorhynchus > Oncorhynchus tshawytscha. Next base: position 41,415,247 of record NC_056458.1, on the reverse strand, counting down.
CATTCAACCCTTGCCAAATTCCTGTCAACAATACTTTAAGATTAGGCAAACCCAAAGCATTTTACAACAATAATCTGCAGTAAGCAATTCTTTTCTAAACGACTGTAGGTACAGTTGTGTATTTATACAGTGTTCTGTACAACACTGACACTTCACCTTTATGTATGACCAAACCGTCATGTCGACTTTAAATATTACATGTTAAACATAAAAACATCAAGCTGTGAGCTTTGAATATTAATCTACCCCCCCCACCTCCATTCCTCCCTGGTGAAATTTGGTATGGTGTTAGATTCCTACTAACTCCTTAAATTAGTGTTCAAACGACTTCAGCATGCTGGCAAGCTGCTACCAGGGGATACCAGGGGCCTGTCAGTGGCCTTCTAGGGACTGGCTAAGCCCATAAGAGCACATGGCAGAGCACATAGGGACTAGGGATCACCTTCATTAATCAAACCAGCTCTGGGAGATTGAACAATGACATTCCAGCGTTTGATTGCCCACAAGGTTTAGCTAGCCAGGGCACCTAATTTAATTAAACAGAGCGGGGGAACGTTGCCTTCACAGACTTTCTGTCTTGTTCTTCTCCCTCCTCATGTCTGTCTGTTACTCAATGTCAGGCCTCTCCATCATGCTGACACAGCATGTTCTGTAGAAGCAGAATTATCATTTGTGGAGAATTAGTAACTTGTCAATCTGAAATATTCATGTCGAGAAATCTCAGTGTAATCAAATCTTAGGTACAAAGTTATTTAATAAAAAATTGCTCTTCAATCGTCTCTATCTGATAGTTATCTCAGAAAGCTAATTTATTTTTCTTTGTTTTACTAGAGGGCTCTCTGATAGGAGCAATTCAACAATGTTTAAATCTTAACAGGATAAGACTGACTTCAAAACATTTTGTGGGAGACACTCCTTGACAGTGAACAGCCAATCATAACGGATCTAATAAAAACATCTATAAGAGGCTCTTCATCTCTGTTATGTCCTAATTATCTGTTGTCAACACAAATAAGCAGGCCACCATTTTCCTTTCAATTGGTTGCATTTCCCATATGGTAGTATTGCTCTGATCCCGTTAGTCAGATAGGCTTGACGTCATGCTCTCTGGCATCCCTCACCATTGACAGGTGACAATTTTAAGCTGGCATGAAGTGTGTATTTCATTGTTTGTGTAATTGACTTTATGTTGCGGCTCATCTCACAGAACTCTGGTGCCAGATTCTTACACTGACAATAGATCACATGACCTGACGCAATGTTCTGAACCGTTTGGCTGTTGGATTCAGTTGGGGGCTCGAGGGCACTGCCTGAATGTTTTGTGGGTAGTCCTGTCACTCCCAGAGACCGAAACATGAGACTGACAATGACAGGCTTTCTATAGGGATTTTGACATGAGGAGCCTCTCACAGAGAGAATCAATACAACTTTTCCATGACATTTGCAGATCAGCTCATTCCAATGCTGACATGTTTAAATGTACTGTATGTAGTTCAGTCCTTGAGCTGTTCTTGTCTATCGGGGCGGCAGGTAGCCTAGTGGTTAGAGCGTTGGACTAGTAACCAAAAGGTTGCAAGGTAAAAATCTGTCGAACAAGGCAGTTAACCCACTGTTCCTAGGCCATCATTGAAAATAAGAATATGTTCTTAACTGACTTGCCTAATTAAATAAAGGTACAATATTGATGTTCTGTATTATGTCATGTTTCATGTTTTGTGTGGACCCCAGGAAGAGTAGCTGCTGCTTTAGCAACAGTAAATGGGGATCCTAATAAAACACCAAAAATACCCCAAAACATAATTGACTATTAGCGTGGCATGGAAGAAAACAGTTTTTATCACAATATCAAATAATGTCTTGGTAACAATTAAGTTGTCACGCCCTGACCTTAGAGATCCTTTTTAGGTCTCTATTTGGTTTGGTCAGGGTGTGATTTGGGGTGGGTATTCTATGTTCTATTATTTGTATTTCTATGTTTTCAATAGGGTTCTCAATCACGGACAGCTGTCTATCGTGGTCTCTGATTGAGAACCATAGTTTGTGGGAAGTCTTTGTGGGAAGTTGACTTTGTTTATGGCACATAGCCTTTAGCATCACGGTTTGTTTTGTAGTGTTTATTGTTTCGTTTGGTGTCTTTTCTAATGAATAGAATATGTACGCTCACTACGCTGCACCTTGGTCCTCTTCCGAGAGGCAGCCCCAAAAATGTTTTGGGGAGGGCACACGGGGAGTGTGGCAGTCAGGATTCAGACCTGAGCCAACTCCCTGTGCTTACCATGGCGAGCATGTGACTGGTCAGGCACCGTGCTACAGGGTGATGCGCACGTTGTCTCGGTTGAGCATTCACAGGCCGGTGTGCTCTGTGCCAGCTCCTGCATTTGCCGGGTGGAAGCGAGCATCCAGCCAGAACGGGTTGTGCTAGCTCTGCGCTCGAGACCACCAGTGCGCCTCCATGGCCCAGTGTATCCGGTGCCTCGGCCAAGGAAGAAGCCTCCTGTATGTCTCCCCAGCCTGGAGTCCTGTGCCTGCGCCTAGAACTAAGCCTCTTGTATGTCTCCCCAGCCTGGTGAGTCTTGTGCCTGCTCCCAGAGCCAGGTCTCCCATGTGTCTCTCCACTCCAGTGATGATCCATGGCCCGACGCTTCCAGTGATGATCTATGGCCCGAAGCCTCCAGTGATGATCCATGGCATGAAGCCTCCAGAGACGGCCTCCGGTCCGGGGCTCGCAACGAGGGAACCCGCACCACAGGTGCCACCTAAGTGGGGTGAGCCAGTGGTGGAGCGGGGTCTGTGTCCCGCAGCTGAGCCGCCACCTCGGCTAGATGCCGACCCAGACCCCGCCCCTATAGGTTCAGGTTTTGCGGCCAGAGTCCGCACCTTTGGGGGTACTGTCACGCCCTGACCTTAGATCCTTCTTATGTCTCTATTTGGTTTGGTCAGGATGTGATTTGGGGTGGGTATTCTATTGTATTGCTATGTTTTGGCCGGATAGGGTTCTCAATCAGGGACAGCTGTCTATCGTTGTCTCTGATTGAGAACCATACTTAGGTAGCCCTTTTCCCACCTGTCTTTGTGGGAAGTTGACTTTGTTTATGGCACATAGCCTTTAGCTTCATGGTTTGTTTTGTAGTTTTTATTGTTTCGTTTGACGTCTTTTCTAATAAATAGAATATGTACGCTCACCACCCTGCACCTTGGTCCTCTTTTAACGGCCGTGACATAAGTACCTTACTGTGACTGTTTTCTATTAAAATGGTGAAAAAGAAACAAATATATTCTTAGCAAAGAGCAATTTCTCGAGCAAGAATTTTGCTAGGACTGTCTGGGAGTGGTCTGAGTGGGGAAGGGAAAACTGAAAATGTGGTGCTATTAGTTCATGGACATCTGGGGAGCCCGCTGGTTTGGTGATCATCTGTACTCGATATCATCTACTGTATCTTGCCTATGCTGCTCTGTACCATCACTCATTCATATATCCTTATGTACATATTCTTTATCCCCTTACACTGTGTATAAGACAGTAGTTTTTTTTGGAATTGTTAGTTAGATTACTTGTTCGTTATTACTGCATTGTCGGAACTAGAAGCACAAGCATTTCGCTACACTCGCATTAGCATCTGCTAACCATGTGTATGTGACAAATAAAATTTGATTTGATTTGATTTGATTTATTAGCAGGTTTGGAACACTTTCTTATTGGTCTAGTAACTAATTTAACTCCTGGTGATGTCACTAGGCAGGCCAAAACTCCATCCCATCAAAACAGGCGGAAATTTCAAGCGATGTATTCAAACAGCTCTTACACTAAAATGGAATTATCATCATTTAACTGTGTTATTCCAACCTCAGTGTTTACATATATAATGAAGAAAATCACTTAACTGCACTGGGCCTTTAAAGGTTCGTCTTCTCTGGGCAAGGTCTCCCGAGTGGCGCAGCGGTCTAAGGCACTGCATCTCAGTGCAAGAAGTGTCCCTACAGTCCCAGGTTTGAATCCAGGCTGAATCACATCCGGCTGCGATTGGGAGTCCCATAGGGCGATGCACAATTGGCCCAACTTCGTCTAGGTTTGGCCGGGGTAGGCCGTCATTGTAAATAAGAATTTGTTAACTGACTTTTCTAGTTAAATTAAACAATTTAAAGCATCCTTCAAGTTACAATGAATCAGTACCAGTCCACTAAGGCAGGAGTGAGTTATAAACAGTGAGTGGTGTAAATATTTCAACTTGCCCGTGTGGACACATTGCACCAGCACTGCAGTCATATGTTTAATTCAACTCAATACATGGCAGCCAAATAAAACATGGTGAAAACACCTCTTAAGTCCAGAATGCCGTGTCAGGATTTAGCAAGTTCCTAAACCAATGAATCGTTCCAACCTCTCAACCTGTAATTATTTCAACACCCTGTCTTATGACATTTGTTTTCTTCCTTTGTTTCCCAGGTCACTTTCATCTTGACCTGGGAGCTACTAATTTGACACACTATTAAAACACGCGTCTCCACACAGAGACATGATTAAGAGGTGTTGGTACTGTAACTGTTATACATTCTTACGACCACAATGCCTCCAGCATGCCAGAGGTATTTGATACGGTTGACAACTTCAAATTAAGCAGCAATTATTTTTGCCTGGATCATTACTAACTTCTGTGTTGAAGGATGCACACCTAATAGGGCCACACCTAATAGGGCCACACCTACTGTTAATTGCAGGGATTGTGACCGTAAAGCCACAGTCTTTGCTCAATGCCATCACTAACATGACATTAGGGGTAAGAAGAAAAATAAAAACATCAATTACCCATTCTGAGAAACGTGGTAGAAATGCTCGCTATGCTCTTAGCTTCTAAGTAACCAATTCATTATTATTTAGCTCACTCCTCTATCGGAGTCCAGTAATGAAACATACTACTGTGCTTTCAACAACTAACTCTTAGACATAGTTACCAATGGATTTGAATTACTTCATCAAATAAGCCGGCACTTAATAAAAAAATGTGGGAATAATATCAGATAAGCTGGCCTGAAATAAATAGATGTAGGCTTGTTTTGAGTAACATTAACATGTAGTGTTTTCCCAGGCACTCACTTATAAGGAGCTAAACTGCAGTAAATTCCAGTGGAGCGGGCTTTCAGAGGCACAGCTTTCAGAGGCACAGCTTTCAGAGGCACAGCTTTCAGAGGCACAGCCGGGCTTAAAGAGAGAAGTTATAAAGCTGTGTCCTCTGAGCACAGAACCATCCCTCTTTTTATTAACCAACAGTGGCCTTGACCTTTTTAAATTCCCTTTTCACCGGCCTGTCTGGGAGAAACACAGAGCCACGGCTCTGCGCTGCGGTGACTCGCCACTGTTGCTGATTGGAGGTGCTCTGCGTGGGTCAGAGCGTTCCCGGCTCTAAATCACCTGAGCGATGGAATAATTGCAGGCCTTTGGGCCACCGCTCAACCCTCTAATACTCCCGGGAATCTGCTCAGGCGCCACTCATTGCGCAAGCGTTTGCTGGGCTCGGCGGCGGAGAGAGCCACAGGTGAGGGGGATGCCCTTAGGCAACGTCAAGGTTCATCTTCTAAATACAGGGTGACAAAGCACTACCGTCAAAATGAAGGGATGAGAAAAGCAAGATGGAGAGAGAGCTATTAAAGCAGGAGAGGTACTTCTGACAGCTTTGTAAGAGTTCAGAATAATGTCAGACTCCCTATGTGGTGAACTCGTGTTTTTTGGCCACAAGACTTAAAAGGTGTCTCTCTGCACAAAAGTCCCCTGGGTCATTAATGAACGTCAGATGAGTTATTAATAGACATTGAATAAATTACAAGCTAATTACACAGTTTCTGGGAATATAAAAAGGTTGAATAATACTTGAAGTGAACTCTATAATTCTGACATTATAATAAGGGATAATATATATTTGAGGAGTCGGGGCAGGTCTGTTGCACTAGTAACCAATCTACAGAGCTGCCTCCAGGGCAAGATGCATGACAATAAATGCCAACCTGCGAGGGAGACAGGACACTTGGCGCCATTGAGCTGTAATTCACAGTGTAAGGATTAAAAGCCACGTGAAACCATCCTTCATATAGTGACACTAATTATTTAGTGATTTGGAGGTGAACTGGAGGTATTGCAAAGGTACAGTTGACGATTGCCAATAACCCATCCAAAACATGTATGCACAATATGTTGAAAAGCAAAGCTCTTTCAACTCACCTTTCCTGAAATACAGGGCTTTTTTTCATGGATTTCTTCTGAAGTGCTGAAGCCGCTGTAGCAGAGAGGATAACTCTCCTGATCCATGATCAACTCACAGAGGCAAACTGCTGTAGTACTTCATAAGGCTATGGGTGGGATGACTTGGGATCTTTAGCAAATGGAATCACAAGACAGATACATAGAGTACAGTTACATTTCACCTCAAGTTGATTTGTCTGCATTTTGTGCTATGATTATGTATCATGAATCAGTACATTCCTCTTGCATTCCCCTTACATTAGGTACATTTATAGAGTCATTGTTTTGTGGGTGTGTAAACATATGTGGGTATGTAAACATATGTTTATGTGCTGAGAAGCATGAACACATAGCTGGCATAATGCTGAAATCAGCTAACCAAGCAATACAGTGACTTCCACATATTTAATTTGTAAGAAGGACTACAGATAAGTCTGCTCTAACAAAGAGAGTCCAACGAGGTGTCACCTGTTCTATAACCTTCAGTTATATTCCATATCACCCTGATCTTTCTTTTTCAAGTAGCAGGCCACAGTGCTTTCCATATCATTAAGATAAAGTGCAGGTGGAGCGTAACAGTTTATTAAAGTACAGTTTCCTCAGCGCTCATCACAACTAGCATCTCTGTGATGTCCGATCTGCATCGGTATCAGGATGATGTGTTATTTAATGGTGTAGCTGGATATGGCTACTATTTGCATGGTGTTTCCCCACTGCCAACACCAGCATCAATACACTGGTGTGTTTATCACATAGGGCATCAGAGAAGGCCCACACCTCATTAAAACATTGTGATGTCATTACATTTATTGGCAATATCCGTTTGTTGTCACGGCGGCACCGTGCCGGACTATTTTGGGGAGCTTTCTCTCTCTCTCTCTCGTTCTCTCTTCTCTTTCTCTCTCTCTCTCTCTCTCTCTCTCTCTCGTTCTCTCTCTCTTTCTTTATCTCTCTCTCTCTCTCTTTCTCTCTCTCGTTCTCTCTCTCTTTCTTTATCTCTCTCTCTCTCTCTCTCTTTCTCTCTCTCGTTCTCTCTCTCTTTCTGTCTCTCTCTCTCTCTCTCGTTCTCTCTTTCTTTCTCTCTCTCTCTCTCTCTCTCTCTCTCTCTCTCGTTCTCTCTCTCTTTCTTTATCTCTCTCTCTCTCTCTCTTTCTCTCTCTCGTTCTCTCTCTCTTTCTTTATCTCTCTCTCTCTCTCTCTCTCTCTCTCTCTCTCTCATTCTCTCTCTCTTTCTGTCTCTCTCTCTCTCTCTCTCTCTCGTTCTCTCTCTCTTTCTTTATCTCTCTCTCTCTCTCTCTCTCTCTCTCTCTCTCTCTCTCTCTCTCTCTCTCTCTCTCTCTCTCTCTTTCTCTCGTTCCCTCTCTCTCCGTAGCTCTCTTTTACAGATTAAGCAAAGCTCCCAGGATGCAGTGTGTGTGTGTGGAGGTAATTACCTGCACAGACATGGCACAGAACAAAGCAATCAGGGAGGGGCCCTAAATACAGGGTCTAGACTTGGTGTCTCTCTCAATTTCTTTCTCTCTCTCTCCCTCTATCCTCTCTCTCTCTATTTTATTTTTAGGCCCTGAAAACAACTGAAAAACATTTCAAACTTAAACCAAAATGAGAGTAAAGAAAATTCACCAAAAATGAGTATGCATCGCATTATCTTATCTTTTGTCTCAAAGAAAGAGCCTGCAAGTTAAGCAGTTCACTGTACTTGTGCATGTGACCATAAAACTGGAACATGAGAGAAGATAAAATGCTCTTGGTAACGGGTCAGATGTCTATTGTATATCAACATCTACAGAACACATGTTTATGTGCTGAGAAGCATGAACACATAGCTGGCACAATGCTGAAATCAGCTAACCAAGCAATACAGTGACTTCCACATACTTCATTTAGAAGGACTACATATAAGTCTGCACAAACAAACCATAGAGAATAATTCTTGAAGTAGAGAAACAACAGGATTTTAACAGCTCCAGTCTCGTTAAAAGAGACAGTGGGTCTGACCTACTGTAATGGCTTTCATAGATAGTGCTTGTAATCAGCCTAATTGATTGTAATAATGCACCAGGGGCATATTGTTTTTCTGTGGAAAAGAGGCTTTGGGAATCAGATGTGTTTAAGCAGGGCTATAATTCAGTTAATGACATCCATTACTCCAAAGCCAACCAAACAGTGTCACTCACTTAAGGCTGCATTATGTAACTTTTGGGGAGACCCAAACAAATTCACATAAAAATATTGAGTTTTGGTTTGAGTTTATTTTATTTTTACAGGGACAATGCACATGAATCAACGTTTCAGTAAAAGTGCCGGTTTTAGCCAGCTGGCTAATTTTCAACCGCAGTCCCTGGGCAGGTTATTAAAAAAGAATTACAATATAGACAATCATTGAGCAGTGAGCACACGCAGAGCAACATAGGACAAGCAAGACATAGCATACAGACAGAGGAACATAGGACAAGCAAGACGTAGCATACAGACAGAGCAACATAGGACAAGCAAGACATAGCATACAGACAGACAGAGCAATAGGACAAGCAAGACATAGCATACAGACAGAGGAACATAGGACAAAAAGCAGCAAGACATTAGTTATAGATCTGTCTTTCTCATTGAAAGCACTGGTCACTTTAATAATGGAACACTGCTTACTTTAATAATGGAACACTGGTCACTTTAATAATGGAACACTGGTCACATTAATAATGGAACACTGGTTACTTTAATAATGGAACACTGGTTACTTTAATAATGGAACACTGCTTACTTTAATAATGGAACACTGGTCACTTTAATAATGGAACACTGGTCACATTAATAATGGAACACTGGTTACTTTAATAATGGAACACTGGTTACTTTAATAATGGAACACTGGTTACTTTAATAATGGAACACTGGTTACTGTAATAATGGAACACTGGTTACTTTAATAATACTTCAATACTGTTATTTTTTATTTTTTTTATTCAACTTTATTTAATGAGGTAGGCCAGTTGAGAACATGTTCTCATTTACAACTGAGACCTAGGCCAAGATAAAGCAAAGCAGGGTGACAAAAAGTTACACATGGCATAAACAAACGTTCAGTCAAAAACACAATAGAAAAATCTATATACCGTGTGTGCAAATGTTGTAAGATTAGGGAGGTAAGGCAATAAATAGGCCATAGTGGTGAAATAATTACAATTTAGCATTAACACGGGAGTGGTAGATGTGCAGATGATGATGTGCAAGTAGAGATACAAAAGAGCAAAAATAAATAAGAATATGGGGATGAGGTAGTTGGGTGGGCTATTTACAGATGAGCTGTGTGTACAGGAGCAGTGATCGGTAAGCTGCTCTGACAGCTGATGCTAACAGTTAGTGAAGGAGATATAAGTCTCCAGCTTCAGTGATTTTTGCAATTCATTCCAGTCATTGGCAGCAGAGAACTGGAAGGAAAGGCGGCCAAAGGAGGAGTTGGCTTTGGAGAAATATACCTGCTGCAGCGCGTGCTACGGGTGGGTGTTGCTATGGTGACCAGTAAGTTGAGACAAGGCGGGGCATTACCTAGCAAAGACTTATAGATGACCTGGAGCCAGTGGGTTTGGCGATGAATATGAAGCGAGGGTCAGCCAACGAGAGCATACAGGGCGCAGTGGTGGGTAGTATATGGGCCTTTGGTGACAAAATGGATTGCACTAGTATAGACTACATCCAATTTTCTGAGTAGCGAGTTGGAGGCTATTTTGTAAATGACATCGCCGAAGTCAATGATCGGTAGGATTGTCAGTTTTACGAGGGTATGTTTAGCAGCTTTGTTGCTAAATTTATTTTTGGATTGGAGATGCTTAAAGTGAGTCTGGAAGGAGAGTTTACAGTCTAGCCAGACACCTAGGTATTTGTAGTGGTCCACATATTCTAAGTCAGAACCGTCCAGAGTAGTGATGCTAGTCAGGCGGGCAACGATCGGTTGAAGAGCATCATTTAATTTTACTGGCATTTAAGAGCAGCTGAAGGCCACGGAAGGAATGTTGTATGGCATTGAAGCTCGTCTGGAGGTTTGTTAACACAGTGTCCAAATAAGGGCCGGAAGTATACGGAAACGTGTCATCTGCGTAAAGGTGAATCAGAGAATCACCCGCAGCAAGAGCAACAACATTGATATATACAGAGAAAAGATTCAGCCCAAGAATTGAACCCTGTGGCACCCCCATAGAGGCTGCCAGAGGTCCGGACAACAGGCCCTCCGATTTGACACACTGAACTCAATCTGATAAGTAATTGGTGAACCAGGCGAGGCAGTCATTTGAGAAACCAAGGCTGTTGAGTCTGCTGATAAGAATGTGCTGATTGACAGAGTTGAAAGCCTTGACCAGGTCTATGAAGACGGCTGCACAGAACCGTCTTTTATCGATTGCGGTTATGATATCGTTTAGGACCTTGAGCGTGGCTGAGGTGCACCCATGACCAGCTCGGAAACCAGATTGCATAGCGGAGAAGGTACGGTGGAATTTGAAATGGTCGGTGATCTGTTTGTTAACTTGGCTTTCGAAGACTTTAGAAAGGCAGGGCAGGATAGATATAGATCTGTAACAGTTTGGGTCTAGAGTCTCTCCCCCTTTAAAGAGGGGGATGACCGCGGCAGCTTTCCAATCTTTAGGGATCTCAGATGATACGAAAGAGAGGTTGAACAGGCTAGTAATAGGGGTTGCAACAATTGCGGTGGATAATTTTAGAAAGAGAGGGTCCAGATTGTCTAGCCCAGCTGATTTGTAGGGGTCCAGATTTTGCAGCTCTTTCAGAACATCAGTGATCTGTATTTGGGTGAAGGAGAAGCGGGGGGAGGCTTGGGCAAGTTGCTGTGGGGGCTGCAGGATTGTTGGCCGGGGTAGGGGTAGCCAGGTGGAAAGCATGTCCAGCCGTAGAAAAGTGCTTATTGATTATAGTGGATTTATCGGTGGTGACAGTGTTTCCTAGTCTCAGTGCAGTGGGCAGCTGGGAGGAGATGCTCTTATTCTCAATGGAGTTTACAGTGTCCCAGAACATTGAGGATTTTGTGCGACAGGATGACCATTTTTGTTTGAAAAAGCTAGCCTTTGCTTTCCTAACTGACTGTGTATATTGGTTCCTAACTTCCCTGAAAATGTTCATATCGCGGGGGCTATTCAATGCTAATGCATTATGCCACAGGATGTTTTTGTGCTCGTCAAGGGCAGTCAAGTCTGGAGTGAACCAAGGGTTCTTAGTTCTACATTTTTTTTGAACGGGGCATGCTTATTTAAGATGGTGAGGAAAGCACTTTTAAAGAGTAACCAGGCATCCTCTGCTGACGGGATGAGGTAAATATCCTTCCAGGATACACGAGCCAGGTCGATTAGAAAGGCCTGCTCGCTGAAGTGTTTTAGGGAACGTTTTGATAGTGATGGGGGTGGTTGTTTGACCGCTGACCCATTATGGGCGTAGGCAATGAGGCAGTGATCACTGAGATGCTAGTTGAATACAGCAGAGGTGTATTTAGAGGGCAGATTGGTCAGGATGATATCTAAGAGGGTGCCCGTGTTTACGGATTTAGGGTTGTACCTGGTAGGTTCCTTGATCATTTCTGTGAGATTGAGGGCATCTACTTTAGATTGTAGGGCGGCCGGGGTGTTAAGCATATCCCAGAGTAGGTCACATGACAGTACGAACTCTGAAGATAAATGAGGGGCAATCAATTCACATATGGTGTCCAGGGCGCAGCTGGGTGCTGAGGGGGGTCTATAACAAGTGGCAACAGTGAGAGACTTATTTCTGGAAAGGTGGATTTTTAAAAGTAGAAACTCGAACTGTTTGGGCACAGACCTGGATAGCATGACAGAACTCTGCAGACTATCTCTGCAGTAGATTGCGACTACGCCCCCTTTGGCAGTTCCATCTTGGCTGAAAATGTTGTACACATTGAGGATGGAAATGTCCGAATTTTTGGTGGCCTTCTTAAGCCAGGATTCAGACACGGCTAGGTCATCAGGATTGGTGGAGTGTGCTAAAGCAGTTAGTCTTCTGATGTTAACATGCATGAAACCGAGGCTTTTACGGTTACAGAGGTCAACAAATGATAGCACCTGGGGAATAGGTGTGTACTGGAATCAACAGGGACTGGCTTAACCTCTACATCACCAGAGGAACAGAGGAAGAGTAGGATAAGGGTATGGCTAAAGGCTATAAGAACTGGTCATATAGTGCGTTGGGAACAGAGAATTAAAGGAGCAGTTTTCATGGCGTGGTAGAATAGATTCAGGGCATAATGTACAGACAAGGGTATGGTAGGATGTGAGTACAGTGGAGGTAAACCTAGGTATTTGGTGATGATGAGAGAGGTTTCGTCTCTGGTGGCACCAGTTAAGCCAGGTGAGGTCTCTGCATGTGTGGGAGGTGGGACAAAATAGCTATCTACGGCATGTTGAGTGGGACTGAGGGCTCTACAGTGAAATAAAACAATAAGAACTAGCTGAGACAGCAGTAGACAAGGCATATTGACATTAGAGAGAGGCATAAAGCAATCACAGGTGTTGATCAGGACAGCTAAGACAACAACGGGTAAATGGCGATGAATGGGCAGAGCGGGTCAGTTATGTACATACAGGACCTGAGTTTGAGGCTGGGGCCGACAGATAAACAAAATGAGATACAGTGTTATTGAAACAGTCCAGGGGGCATCAGCTGTGTAGCTGAGTTATCATAGGGTCCAATGAGCAGCAATAGGTGAGTCAGGGAGCCAATCAGTAGTCACTACTACGCTAGGCGAGCATGAGACATGGCGTTCAGACAGCTAGTGGGCCGGTGCAAGCAGATGGTTCTTCGGAAACAATCTCAACGGAAAAGCCTGTTGTCGGGTGATTACGTCGGCAGACCAGTCGTGATGGATTGGCGGGGCTCTGTTTCGACACTAAAGGGTCTAGGCCAATTGGGAAAATAGGTATTGTAGCCCTAGAATTCGCTGGTATATGGGCCTAGCTCGAGGCTAGCTCAAGGCTAACTGGTGCTTGCTTCTGGACAGAGGCGTTGGCTAACAGTAGCCACTCGGTAACACCTAGCTAGTTTCGATGATCCGGTGTCATGATCCAGAGCGGCAGGAATCCAGTGATGTGGTAGAGAGAAGCAGTCTGATCTCGTGCTGTGCAGACTGGCAGGTATTGTTTGACCTAAAGCTGGCGGTGTCCGAGCTAAAGGTGAAGACCGCTAGCCGTGGCTAACAAAGACTATTAGCTAGTTAGCTGGAATAAAAATAGCAGATCCATGCCACATTGGGTGAGGCAGGTTGCAGGAAAGTATATTTGGTTCGTAGATAGAAACTGAAATTAAAATATATACAGAAAAAAAGCTGGCTATTTACACGTGATAAGACAAAGACAAACACAACACACATCCAACTGCTATGCCATCTTGGTTTTACCCACTTCATATGTACAGTGGCAACAAAAAGTATGTGAACCCATTGGAAATACCTGGATTTCTGCATAAATTGGTCATAAGATTTGATCTGAACTTCATCTATGTCACAACAATACACAAAGACTGCGTAAACTAATAACACACAAACAATTATAAGTTTTCATGTCTTTATTGAACACACGGTGTTATCATTCACAGTGCAGGTTGGAAAAAGTATGTTAACCCTTGGATTTAATAACTGGTTGACCCTCCATATGCAGCAATAACCTCAACCAAACGTTTTCTGTAGTTGCGGATCAGAGCTGCACAACAGTCAGGAGGAATTTTGGACCATTCCTCTTTACAAAACTGTTTCAGTTCAGCAATATTCTTTGAGATGTCTGGTGTGAACTGCTCTCTTGAGGGCATGCCACAGCATCTCAATCTGGTTGAGGTCAGGACTCTGACTGGGCCACCTGTTGTATCACTCAACTTCTGTTGAGCTTCAATTGGAGGACAGATAGCCTAACATTCTCCTGCAAATTGTCTTGATAAACTTGGGAATTCATTTTTCTGTCGATGATAGCAAGCTGTCCAGGCCCTGAGGCAGCAAAGCATCCCCAAACCATGATGCTCCTGCCACCATACTTTACAGTTGGGAGGAGTTTTTGATGTTGGTGTGCTGTGCCTTTTTTTCCACACACAGTGTTGTGTGTTCCTTCCAAACAACTCAACTGTAGTTTCATCTGTCCACAGAATATTTTGCCAGTAGTGCTGTGAAACATCCAGGTGCACTTTTGCGAACTTCAGATGTGCAGCAATATTTTTATTGGACAGCAGTGGCTTCTTCCGTGGAGTCCTCCTATGAACACCATTCTTGTTTAGTGTTTTACGTATCGTAGACTCGTCAACAGAGATGTTAGCATGTTCCAGAGATTTCTGTAAGTCTTTAACTGACACTCTAGAATTCTTCTTTAACCTCATTGAGCATTCTGCGCTGTGCTCTTGCAGTCATCTTTGCTGGAAAGCAACTCCTAGGAAGAGTAGAAACAGCTCTGAATTTTCTCCATTTGTAGACACTTTTTCTTACTGTGGACGGATGAACATAAAGGCTTTTAGAGATACTTTTGTAACCCTTTCCAGCTTTATGCAAGTCAACAATTCTTCATCTTAGGTCATCTGAGATCTCTTTTGATTGAGGCATGGTTCACATCAGGCAATGCTTCTTGTGAATAGAAAACTCAAATTTTTTATAGGGCAAGGCAGCTCTAACCAACATCTCCAATCTTGTCTCATTCATTGGACTCCAGGTTAGCTGACTCCTGACTATAATTAGCTTTTGGAGACGTCATTAGCCTAGGGGTTCACATACTCTTTCCAACCTACACTGTGAATGTTTAAATTATTTATTTAATATAGACAAGAACAATAGAGTAATGTGTGTGTTATTAGTTTAAGCACACTATGTTTGTCTATTGTTGTGACTTAGATGAAGATCACATTTATACACTACCAGTCAAAAGTTTTAGAACCCCTACTCATTTTGTCTTCAATTTTAGTATTTTCTACATTGTAGAATAATAGTGAAGTCATCAAAACTATGAAATAACACATATGAAATCATGTAATAACCAAAAAAGTGTTAAACAAATCAAAATATATTTTATATTTGAGATTCTTCAAATAGCCACCTTTTGCCTTGGTGACAGCTTTGCACACTCTTGGAATTCTCTCAACCAGATTCACCTGGAATGCTTTTACAACAGTCTTGAAGGAGTTCCCACATATGCTGAGCACATGTTAGCTGCTTTTCCTTACCTCTGCAGTCCGACTCATCCTAAACCATCTCAATTTGTTTGAGGTCGGGGGATTGTGGAGGCCAGGTCATCTGATACAGCACTCCATCACTCTCCTTCTTGGTTAAATAGCCCTTACACAGCCTGGAGGTGTGCTGGGTCATTTTCCTTTTGAAAAACAAATGATAGTCCCTCTAAGCCAAAACCAGATGGGATGGCGTATCTATGCAGAATGCTGTGGTAGCCATGCTTGTTAAGTGTGCCTTGAATTCTAAATAAATCACATACAATGTCACCAGCAAAGCACCCCAACACCATAACACCTTCTCCTCCATGCTTTACAGTAGGAAATACACATGCGGAGATCATCCGTTCACCCACACCGCGTCCCACAAAGACACAGCGGTTGGAACCAAAAATCTCCAATTTGGACTCCAGACCAAAGGACACATTTCCACCGGTCTAATGTTCATTGCTTGTTTTTCTTGGCCCAAACAAGTCTCTTCTTCTTATTGGTGTCCTTTAGTAGTGGTTTTTTTGCAGCAGTTCGACCATACAGGTCTGATTCACACCTCTGAGCAGTTGATGTTGAGTTGATGTGTCTGTTACTTGAACTCTGTGGGTGTCACGCCCTGACCTTAGAGAGCCTGTTTATTTCTCTATTTGGTTAGGTCAGGGTGTGATTTGGGGGGGCATTCTAGTTTGTCTATTTCTTTGTTGGCCTAGTATGGTTCCCAATTAGAGGCAGCTGTTTATCGTTGTCTCTGATTGGGGATCATACTTAGGCAGTCCTTTTTCCCACCTTCAGTTGTGGGATCTTGTTTTGTGTGTAGTTGCTTTCTGCATGGAGCTTTACGTTCATTTTGCATTTTGTTATTATTGAAAATAAAAGCAATATGTACGCCTACCACGCTGCACCTTGGTCTCCTTCCGATGACGAGCGTATCAGTGGGCTGCAATTTGGGCTGCAATTTCTGAGACTGGTAACTCTAATGAACTTATCCTCTGCAGCAGAGGCAACTCTGGGTCTTCCATTCTGGTGGCGGTCCTCATGAGATCCAGTTTCATCACAGCACTTGATGGAATTTGCGACTGCATTTGAAGAAACTTGAACATTTCTTGATATTTTCCAGATTGACTGACCTTCATGTCTTAAAGTTATGATGGACTGTATTTCTCTTGCCATAAAATGGACTTGGTCTTTTACCAAATAAGGCTATCTTCTGTATACTACCCCTACCTTGTCACAACACAATTGAATGGCTCAAATGCATTTAGGAAAGAAATTCCACGAATGAACTTCTAACAAGGCACACCTGTTAATTGAAATGCATTCCAGGTGACTACCTCATGAAGCTGGTTAAGAGTGTGCAAAGCTGTCAAGGCAAAGGCTGGCTACTTTGAAGAATCTCAAACATAAAATATATGTTGATTTGATTAACATTTTTTGGAGACTACTGTATATGATCCCATACGTGTTATTTCATAGTTTTGATGTCTTCACTATTAATCTACAATGTAGAAAACAGTAAATATCAAGAAAAACCTTTGAATGAGTAGGTGTTCTAAAACTTTTGACTGGTACTGTATATTTATACTCCGGACTCCGACATTGCTCGTCCTAATATTTCTATATTTCTTAATTCCATTCTTTAACTTTTAGATTTGTATGTATTGTTGTGTAGTGTTAGACATTACTGCACTGTTGGATCTAGGAACACAAGCATTTCACTACACCGGTAATAACATCTGCTGAAAATATGGATGCAACCAATAAAATGTGATTTGATTTAAGGAGCGGTAGATCTGTTCTATGTGCACTATTTCTATGCTTCCTGTTCTTAACTTTTACTTTCGGTTTTGTACACCAGCTTCAAACAGCTGAAAATAAAACATTTTTGGTTATGGAAAATATATTTCACAGAGGTTTAGATTGTACAATGACTCTACACTATAAATTGAAATTAGGCTTACTATTTGAATTTTAGAAACTGGGAAATGGCGGATCGATTTCTACATAGCGCATCTTTAAGCCTCTTCGTGTCAGTTTGTGTAGACCATGCAATTTCACTCCAACATGTACAAGCTGATTACAAGCAAATACTGTGTAAGTGCAACACAAACACTTATTATTGAGAACAATCAAATACATGTTAGGTCTATCAATTTTATCAAAGAAAATATTGACCTTGGCATCGACGACTACAAGTAAATGCCGGGACATGTGACATGAGAAAATGCTGTTCTCATTCACAGGTAAACCTTTTATGACTATGAATCATCTGGTCGAAACCTTTAATTGCTGAGTTTAGCCTCTCTGTGTCTCTCTGTGTCTCTCTGTGTCTCTCTGTGTCTCTCTGTGTCTCTCTGTGTCTCTCTCTCTCTCTCTCTCTCTCTCTCTCTCTCTCTCTCTCTCTCTCTCTCCTTGTCTGTGCATCTGGAGTTGATCAGCCCATTTCCTGGGTAGTGTTACAGTGAACAATTATCTTCAGATCAGGAGACAGCAGGACTTAAAAGGCCTGATAATGTAGTAAACGAAAAGGAGGAATATGTTTCCTACCACAGTAATGAAATCTACCTGACTGTCCTTTAGAGGACTAACACATTGGCACCACTCAGCTTTACCACAGACAACAACGGTAATAGCCACATTGACCACCAACGCAAACAAACAACCTTGCAAGCAGCCACAAAGAAACGGATGAGACTGAACTAACATGAAACTTCAGACCGATAACACCTTTAATGCTCTGGGGCATTGAGGACCAGTTTAGAACCTCGACAAGTAGGCCACGCTGACATAATGAGATGAATTATGCAACTTTTTGGAGAGAAAATATAATTAATCTTAAGGAACATCTACATTCCCACAGCGGTGAAATCTTAGCTCTCTCTGTATTGGGGTCCTATGTGGCTGTAAAATCAGGGCATTGGTAATTGCAGAGCTGCCAATCAATTAGAGACATGGCCCCAGTCTCCCCTGTTTCAAAGGCGAGCATCGGGGCCCTGACATTTGAACTTGTAGGCGGAGGGTCTCGGCCAGGCCCCAGTGGCAATATTCTCTCCATGGGGGCCAGGTGGAGACGAGAGGGGGTTGGGGACAGGGGGGTTTGGCATAGGGGCGTTCAGTCAACTGGGGCTGGTCCCACTATGCCTGGCGTCTCTCTCTCATTAAACAGGGGCGAGTCAGAGGTGCACGTCTGCGCTGGCCAGGGGGCAGGAAGGATCATATTAATACAGTGACGCTCTCTGCCCCGGGTGTCAGGTGACATTATTTTGCACCTCATTTTGCGTCCCTGCAGTCTCTTTTATGATTAGTGCCCAAACCATTATGAAGATAACTTTGATGTTTTCTGGAGTCATTTGTTTATTCTCTTAAGAGCTTTCTTTATGGTTCGGAACCACTCAGCACATGCCAAATCACTACTTCTGGACTAATGGAGAGCTCTGCAGATGTTAGCAGACCAGGACACTAATGTTGAGGTGACATCTTCTGAGCCGTCAAGGAGTGGGATGGTAAACACTTAAGAGTAGTCTGCTGGGAAAGTTGCGGCCTTTCAAACCAGACCCCATTCACTTTTTAACGAGATTATAATTGCTCTTTTAGAGTTTTTTTTTGTTTAGAGTTACATTTCCCTGAAATATGGAAACTGCCTCAACAACACTCATTCCGCTCATTTAAAAACAATTACACCATCTCAATACCTCTAGAAAATAACAAACCTTAATTGCAGTTTTAAAACAGCCTATAATTATTGTTGATTTAAATCAGTGCATGCACGAGCACTCTCTCGCAGTCTTTCTCTCTCTCCATAAACTCCATTCAATTTGTATCCAAAATAAATAATCCTGTTCTATTTGATATATAGCCATATATATAGATGTCCTAGCCTTCCTCTTTCAGTTAATACATTCAACGCAGTATTAGACTTATATTTAGCTAATTAATGATGGTTCTGCATAATAAGCATCTAACTTATAGCCTCTATCTCTTGTGCAATATGCAAGCACCTGTGCTCCGCAGAGAGAGAGAGAGAGAGAGAGAGAGAGCGAGACAGAGAGACTTAGCAGACCTGGCTCCCAAGAGAAGACAGGCTATGTGCTACCCACACAATGAGGTGGGAACTGAGCTGCACTTCCTAACATTGTGCCAACTGCACGGTATGACCATATTAGAGACACATATTTTCCTCAGATTACACATACCCACAAAGAATTTTATAACAGATCCAATCTTGATACACTCCCATATTTACTAGGTGAAATACCACAGTGTGACACAGCACCACATTAATTTTTCATTTCATACTTCAACTATAGAAATTGCACTATTTGTTTTGTTACAAAACTGTACATAGCCAATAATATAACAATTGAAATGTCTAATATGTACTATTCATTTTTGATTGTTTATTTCCCTTGTTGATTTATCTTGTTGATTTCACTTTTGTTTCTTATCTATTAAACTTTCTTTGTCAATGTAAACATGTTTCCCAAAATGGCCCTTTGAATTTAATTGAATTGAAATTTAATTGAAATTTAATTGAAATTTTATTTGTCACATACACATGGTTAGCAGATGTTAATGCGAGTGTAGCGAAATGCTTGTGCTTCTAGTTCCGACAATGCAGTAATAACGAGCAAGTAATCTAACTAACAATTCCAAAAAAAACTACTGTCATACACAGTGTAAGGGGATAAAGAATATGTACATAAGGATATATGAATGAGTGATGGTACAGAGCAGCATAGGCAAGATACAGTAGATGATATCGAGTACAGTATATACATATGAGATAAGTATGTAAACCAAGTGGCATAGTTAAAGTGGCTAGTGATACATGTATTACATAAGGATGCAGTCGATGATATAGAGTACAGTATCAACGTATGCATATGAGATGAACAATGTAGGGTAAGTAACATTATATAAGGTAGCATTGTTTAAAGTGGCTAGTGATATATTTACATCATTTCCCATCAATTCCCATGATTAAAGTGGCTGGAGTAGAGTCAGTGTCATTGACAGTGTGTTGGCAGTAGCCACTCAATGTTAGTGGTGGCTGTTTAACAGTCTGATGGCCTTGAGATAGAAGCTGTTTTTCAGTCTCTCGGTCCCAGCTTTGATGCACCTGTGCTGACCTCGCCTTCTGGATGGCAGCGGGGTGAACAGGCAGTGGCTCGGGTGGTTGATGTCCTTGATGATCTTTATGGCCTTCCTGTAGCATCGGGTGGTGTAGGTGTCCTGGAGGGCAGGTAGTTTGCCCCCGGTGATGCGTTGTGCAGACCTCACTACCCTCTGGAGAGCCTTACGGTTGAGGGCGGTGCAGTTGCCATACCAGGCGGTGATACAGCCCGCCAGGATGCTCTCGATTGTGCATCTGTAGAAGTTTGTGAGTGCTTTTGGTGACAAGCCGAATTTCTTCAGCCTCCTGAGGTTGAAGAGGCGCTGCTGCGCCTTCCTCACGATGCTGTCTGTGTGAGTGGACCAATTCAGTTTGTCTGTGATGTGTATGCCGAGGAACTTAAAACTTGCTACCCTCTCCACTACTGTTCCATCGATGTGGATGGGGGGTGTTCCCTCTGCTGTTTCCTGAAGTCCACAATCATCTCCTTAGTTTTGTTGACGTTGAGTGTGAGGTTATTTTCCTGACACCACACTCCGAGGGCCCTCACCTCCTCCCTGTAGGCCGTCTCGTCGTTGTTGGTAATCAAGCCTACCACTGTTGTGTCGTCCGCAAACTTGATGATTGAGTTGGAGGCGTGCATGGCCACGCAGTCGTGGGTGAACAGGGAGTACAGGAGAGGGCTCAGAACGCACCCTTGTGGGGCCCCAGTGTTGAGGATCAGCGGGGAGGAGATGTTGTTGCCTACCCTCACCACCTGGGGGCGGTCCGTCAGGAAGTCCAGTACCCAGTTGCACAGGGCGGGGTCGAGACCCAGGGTCTCGAGCTTGATGACGAGCTTGGAGGGTACTATGGTGTTGAATGCCAAGCTGTAGTCGATGAACAGCATTCTCACATAGGTATTCCTCTTGTCCAGATGGGTTAGGGCAGTGTGCAGTGTGGTTGAGATTGCATCGTCTGTGGACCTATTTGGGCGGTAAGCAAATTGGAGTGGGTCAAGGGTGTCAGGTAGGGTGGAGGTGATATGGTCCTTGACTAGTCTCTCAAAGCACTTCATGATGACGGATGTGAGTGCTACGGGCGGTAGTCGTTTAGCTCAGTTACCTTAGCTTTCTTGGGAACAGGAACAATGGTGGCCCTCTTGAAGCATGTGGGAACAGCAGACTGGTATAGGGATTGATTGAATATGTCCGTAAACACACCGGCCAGCTGGTCTGCGCATGCTCTGAGGGCGCGGCTGGGGATGCCGTCTGGGCCTGCAGCCTTGCGAGGGTTAACACGTTTAAATGTCTTACTCACTTCGGCTGCAGTGAAGGAGAGACCGCATGTTTCCGTTGCAGGCCGTGTCAGTGGCACTGTATTGTCCTCAAAGCGGGCAAAAAGTTATTTAGTCTGCCTGGGAGCAAGACATCCTGGTCCGTGACTGGGCTGGGTTTCTTCCTGTAGTCCGTGATTGACTGTAGACCCTGCCACATACCTCTTGTGTCTGAGCCGTTGAATTGAGATTCTACTTTGTCTCTGTACTGGCGCTTAGCTTGTTTGATAGCCTTGCGGAGGGAATAGCTGCACTGTTTGTATTCAGTCATGTTACCAGACACCTTGCCCTGATTAAAAGCAGTGGTTCGTGCCTTCAGTTTCACACGAATGCTGCCATCAATCCACGGTTTCTGGTTAGGGAATGTTTTAATCGTTGCTATGGGAACGACATCTTCAACGCACGTTCTAATGAACTCGCACACCGTATCAGCGTATTCGTCAATGTTGTTGTCCGACGCAATACGAAACATCTCCCAGTCCACGTGATGGAAGCAGTCTTGGAGTGTGGAGTCAGCTTGGTCGGACCAGCGTTGGACAGACCTCAGCGTGGGAGCTTCTTGTTTTAGTTTCTGTCTGTAGGCAGGGATCAACAAAATTGAGTCGTGGTCAGCTTTTCCGAAAGGGGGGCGGGGCAGGGCCTTATATTATCGTCGCGGAAGTTAGAGTAACAATGATCCAGGGTCTTTCCACCCCTGGTTGCGCAATCGATATGCTGATAAAATTTAGGGAGTCTTGTTTTCAGATTAGCCTTGTTAAAATCCCCAGCTACAATGAATGCAGCCTCCGGATAAATCGTTTCCAGTTTGCAGAGAGTTAAATAAAGTTCGTTCAGAGCCATCGATGTGTCTGCTTGGGGGGGGATATATACGGCTGTGATTATAATCGAAGAGAATTCTCTTGGTAGATAATGCGGTCTACATTTGATTCTGAGGAATTCTAAATCAGGTGAACAGAAGGATTTGAGTTCCTGTATGTTTCTTTCATCACACCATGTCACGTTGGCCATAAGACACGCCCCCGCCCGTCTTCTTACCAGAAAGATGTTTGTTTCTGTCGGCGCGATGCGTGGAGAAACCCGCTGGCTGCACCGCTCGGATTGCGTCTCTCCAGTTAGCCATGTTTCCGTGAAGCAAAGAATGTTACAGTCTCTGATGTCCCTCTGGAATGCTACCCTTGCTCGGATTTCATCAACCTTGTTGTCAAGAGACTGGACATTGGCAAGAAGAATGCTAGGGAGTGGTGCACGATGTGCCCGTCTCCGGAGTCTGACCAGAAGACCGCTTCGTTTCCCTCTTTTTCTGAGTCGTTTTTTTTTTTTGGTCGCTGCATGTGATCCACTCGGTTACACTGGTTGTAAGGCAGAACACAGGATCCGCATCGCGAAAAACATATTCTTGGTCGTACTGATGGTGAGTTGACGCTGATCTTATATTCAGTAGTTCTTCTCGGCTGTATGTAAAGAAACCTAAGATGACCTGGGGTACTAGTGTAAGAAATAACACGTAAAAAAACAAAAAACTGCATAGTTTCCTAGGAACGCGAAGCGAGGCGGCCATCTCTGTCGGCGCCGGAAGTACTGTGTGTACTGTGTTGCCACAGGAAAAGGGCAACCAGTGAAGAACAAACATCATTGCAAATACAAACCATGTTTATGTACAGTATATTTATTTCCCCTTCTGTCCTTTAAACTATTTGCACATAATATTACATTTTAAATGTCATTATTCTTTTGGAACTTTTGTGAGTGTAATGTTTACTGTAAAAAAAAGTGTAAACATATGTTTCCCATGTCAATAAAGGCCTTAAATTGAAATTTAATTAAATTGAGAGAGAGAGAGAGAGAGAGAGAGAGAGAGAGAGAGGCAGGGAAACTGGAGTCATGAACACTATGAGTCATAAAGCCAAATGGCTCCATCAGTCTTGACACAGCGGCTGGGCTCTGATCCTGATCTGATTGTGGAGATAGGGGCCCCTCCCCTACCCTCCACTCCTCAGCAATGTTTTTGTTTGGAAGGGGAACCCTGCTTGGGTTGAGTCGAGGCCTCCTGGCACTGGCATTGCCCTCTTATTGATCCTCTCCAATTCATTTTAACATTGGACCATTGTCTCTGCGACTCTGGTAGTGGTTGCCTGTTGGTCATGCCTGTAAGGTCTACACTCCCTGAGCTCCTTTCTGTAAGACCTCGAACCAGTCATTGTGTTGGATAATGACCAGTCTATAAAGCGAAGAATGCACACCTCTTATATATATATATATTGGACAGGAATGTTTAAGTAGTTGTTCCATTTAAAGACACTAACTTCACTTAACCCTGTGCAATATCTAATTTATGAAATGATAGTAATGTCTGACAATACTGGGTTTGGAGCCGAGGGTTTAGAGGAAAGATGTAGAACTTCATTGGTAGTGAATTACACAGTACTACAGTATATCATTGTCAGGGAGAGTTCCAAAATAATTTGAGGTGGCACTCACACTCGGCCAGAAGACTATTTTCCTGAGTGAACAAGTTTGGTAAAATACTACACACATGCTTCCACTGAGAGTTCCCTCTTTTTTTTTTGTTGGCAATGTGCATAATTTCTGTATTACCTTTATAGCTATGAATAATGTTAAGAAACCACAACCAAAACATTTCTCTAGAGCCTCCCCTTTGCTGCCCTGCAATCAGCAGCTGACTTAATCACAACAACGGAGCTGAGGCTAACAACAGATTGCCTCTTCAGATGTCATTAGCAAAGTGAGCATCAATTTTTCACATTACAGGATCATTCTTTTCCTGCTGAATAGCAGTCTCCTCTGTTAGCAGCTAATTTGAGCTGGCGCCATCCACCTATTCAAGGTAGTAATTTAGGTTCATTAGAGCTAAAGCTTGGTCGGAAGACCGGCGCTCCTTAACACTAATTAATGTGTTAATGAAAACAATGTGATGATAGCCACTGTCAGGCTTAACTTAATAACTCCCTTCATTTCAACAAGCTTTGCAAGTTTGACAACGTGTCTGACCTTTCTGTACAGAGAGGGCTTCTAGACAGGACTTGTTTTTCAGACTGAAATGCATAATTATATAATTATCATGTATTATGTTCCCCATATCAGGTAAAGAATATGTTTTGGATTGTTAGAATAAGAAAAATTATACTGAATTTAAAGGGTATCTGGGCAAATAATGCATTCATTGTCAGTATTCACTTGTTAAAACACTCTTAAAGCGAATCAAATTGTATTGGTCGCATACACGTTCAGCAGATGTTACCGCGGGTGTGTAGCGAAATGCTTGTGTTCCTAGCTCCAACAGTGCAGTTTTATCTAACGATAGACAACAACACACATCTAAAAGTAAAATAATGAAATTAAGAAATATAGAAATATTAGGAAGAGCAATGTCATAGTCTGGAGTATAAATATACAGTATACTGTATATATACAGTACCAGTCAAATGTTTGGAAACACCTACTCATTCAAGAGTTTTTCTTTATTTTTTACTATTTTCTATATTGTAGAATAAATGTGAATACATCAAAACTATGAAGTAACACATATGGAATCAGGTAGTAACCAAAAAACTGTTAAACAAATCAAAATATATTTTATATTTGAGTATCTTCAAAGTAGCCACCCTTTGTACTGATGACAGCTTTGCACACTTCTGGCATTCTCTCAACCAGCTTCATGAGGAGTGAAAATAGTATGAATGAAGAAAAACCCTGGAACGAGTAGGTGTGTCCAAACATTGGACTTTTACTGTATATATAAAATATATATATTTGTGATGGAATGTATAGACATTATGGACAGTATATGGATAGAATATGTAGTATATCTGAAGAATACGTAGGATAGAATAGTATATGTACAGCAAAGTTAAAAAGGATGGACTTGACTAGAATACAGCATATACATATGAAATAGGTAAAACAGTATGTTAATATTATTAAATTGACCAGTGTTCCATTATTAAAGTGACCAGTGTTCCATTATTAAAGTGACCAGTGTTCCATTATTAAATTGACCAGTGTTCCATTATTAAATTGACCAGTGTTCCATTATTAAAGTGACCAGTGTTCCATTATTAAAGTGACCAGTGTTCCATTATTAAAGTGACCAGTGTTCCATTATTAAAGTGACCAGTGTTCCATTATTAAAGTGACCAGTGTTCCATTATTAAAGTGACCAGTGTTCCATTATTAAAGTGACCAGTGTTCCATTATTAAAGTGACCAGTGTTCCATGTGTATGTACGTACGGCAGCAGCCTATAAGGTGCAGGCATGAGTAACCTGATGGTAGCCGACTACATGTTATCATAAAGGTGGGAAAAATAAAAACACTTCATTGCATGTCATAATGTATTGCAATGTAAAGTATTGAAATGTTAAGACTTGCAATGTAAATTATTATAATGTAAAGTATTGTAATGTAAAATAGTGTTTTTCCATACTAGCAAATATCGGTTTATGGTTACAGTATATTCTGATTATCTATCGAAAGTCATCACTTCTTGGGTTGCTAGATGTATGTTGTCTGTGCAACAATATAGACAGTATAATGAAGTATTTAATAATTTGGCACAGCAACAAACCTACCTAGAGATATCAATCTTCTAATAATATCGTCAATTGCTATTTATACATGTATAAAACTATATTAATCTTCCAACATTAGACCTGATTTAATCTACTGAGAATCCTTAAAAGTATCAGTTTTCATTTAAAATACAATCAATCTTTTTTTGTCTCATACGCCGAATACAACAAGTGTAGACCTTACCGTGAAATGCTTACTTACAAGCCCATTTAGTGTGCTTTGGGGTCAGAGTGTCCATAAAGTGGGCCTAATGGCTGTGTAAACACAGTATGCGTGTAACAAACCCAGCTTATTACACAGTCCCACATTCCACCACTTCAAAGCGCAGACTATAATTACAATGCTTGAGGTGTGTCCAAACATACCAACAAAACCAGAAGCTGTCTTCTGACGTTTTCTCCCCCTCCACTTCTTTTTTTATCAAGCCCAAAGAGATTATGGAAAAAGGAAGGAGGATGTGTTTGTAATTTTCTACTCAAGGGGGTTCCTCCTGCTGAAAATCTCCTTGGTCCACGTTCGGTTCGCACGCGGCTTCAGTCACTTTCTTTCATTCCTCACGTCTCAAGACTTTCCACAGCACTATTGCATTGAGTTGACTATATAGGTGCAGGATCTTCATTTGAGACAGTTTTCTACAGCAGGAAAATAATCCTGAAGCAACAGGAAATGTGAATTATTATGTGGATTATAATTAATGGACATTATTGTAGTTGATACATTTTCGTAAGGGAAAATCAAGTCTGACATTTCAAACTTCAGAAACCTTTTTAAACCTCAAACATACTATAAGTGTAAAAATGAAAGTTCTCCTGCAACAGGGTGATCAAATTAAGATCCTACATCTGTAGGCTACATGCAGTTTACATGTCTCACTACCACTTAACCCTGTGACAGGCTGTGTGTAGCAAGGCCTGAGACTGTGATTGACAAGGTGCCTGAGGGTGTGGGTGTGACCAGAGCAAGTGGGGAGGTGACTACTGGGTAGAGCCACAAAACTGCAACAGTTTCTCCCCCGAGGAGCAAGGCTTTCATCTGCCCGCTCACTGGCGCCTTCGCAAACCTCAGATTGTCTGTGAAATCACCCCGTTTAATAACGCACAGCCTCATGGGAATGGCGCTCTCGCTCAGTCTCAGCCCTGTAGGCCCCCAGCGCATGCACACACACACACACACACGCACACGCACACACACACACACACACACATGCACCCACACACGCACACAAACACACACACGCACCCACACACACACAAACACACACAAACACACACACACACACATGCACACACACACACACACACACACACACACACACACACACACACACACACACACACACACACACACACACACACACACACACACACACACACACACACACACACAGCTCTTACCAGTCAAGTCCTTGTGATTATCAAATAGTGGCTATTTATTTCTTGTGCCAGTAGTACCCTTTGTAAAGGTCTTTATTGAGGAAATGTAATATTACTACATGATAGAACTAATAGTTACTTCTAGTCATGTATTTCATGAAACAAATGTTTTGAGCAGCACAGTAACTTATTTGGCATTTGGAATCTGGGCTTGAATCTTGAAAACATAACCAATGTGACTGAAAAAAATATTTTAGCAAAGAGAAAATGATGTATAGGCCTACAGTTTTCTCATACCGTAAGTGCAACTGTTGAACTGTAGGTATGTAAGTCCTCTTCATTTCAACACAGCCTACTGACAGAAGAATGTTGTAGAAATCAATCAGATGAATAACAGTAAATGGATGTTTGATTAACACGTATGTATTAACACTCGGGATAAACAGATATGGGTAGAATATGTTGCATCATTTGTTTAAGTAAACTACCACATTCATCTACCTGGATTTGGTCTGTTTTTAATAAAGACACAAAATCCGCATTTGCAATTTAAAAAAGTATTTTGTCAGTCTCAATAATGTGCTGAAATAACAAAGCAGGTAGAATCGAGACTGCCACAACAACTTTGCCCCAAAACAAATGAGATGTGGTAGTAGGCTATTCACACTATTTTAAAGGTCATGAAAATGTTGAATCACAATTAGAATCAGAATAAATATCTGTACCAGTATTCTACAGACTGCTATATCACTCTAGTACCAGTATTCTACAGACTGCTATATCGCTCTAGTACCAGTATTCTACAGACTGCTATATCGGTCTAGTACCAGTATTCTACAGACTGCTATATCGGTCTAGTACCAGTATTCTACAGACTGCTATATCGGTCAGTACCAGTATTCTACAGACTGCTATATCGGTCTAGTACCAGTATGCTACAGACTGCTATATCGGTCCAGTACCAGTAAAGACAGCCCAGTACCAGTATTCTACAGACTTTTCCTACCAGTATTCTACAGACTGCACCTTACAGCACTAGTAAAGGCCCAGTGTACTACTTTTTCTGCAGCACCTTCAGCACCCCTATTTCCAGCAGCTATGGGCACACTTAAATGAAGAGAGCATGATAAAGAATTGGGCTGCAGAGGAAGCACTTTCCCACCACATTTGTGTATCCTGGTTTGAGGCACCAACAACGTTTTACAATCAGGAAAAGTCACATCCTGAGAGAGATTGTTCATCTCTTTCATAATTGGGCGTAAATGACCCACAAGGGGCCTGTGTTTACACAATCTCTTGAGGTTAGGTTCGAAGTAATCCGTCACAGTACACCATGTGGTATAGCCTACTGGATATATTTTTGAACCCTTGTGTGAGAGACCAATCACTGGTAACAAGGGCCGCTCTTACATTTTGGCAGCGCTGCGATTGGCCGAAAGTTCCACTGGCGCCACGTGATTATTTAACCTATCCCACACTTGACAGGTCGTGTCCCCATACTTTGAAGGCCACCTGTAGCTGAGACTGATAGTCTTGTCGGGTGCCATTGGTACATATTTCGGGGGAATGTCTGCCCATGTGAGTTTGAGGGATAGCAGTTCATCGGAGGAGGACAGCCGACCGGAGCTAGAGAGGACGATGGATGGCCTCAAAACTCAAGTGACAAGACACCATCATCCCTTCAGTGTGGAGGCTATAATGTCAAGTAGAAAGATTCACAGTGAGTTTACAAGCAAACCCGACAATGTATCTGTGGTTACATTTTCAAAGACGCAGAACTCTCCGTACCTGTGCAGAGAGAGCTACAGCCCTCCCGCGGGAATCCGAAAGCACTTTATCCCACTGTCGCCTGTAAAGTCAGAGTCCTCCGAGCCGGATGATTGTGCTCCCTGGGTTATGAGCCCAAGATTCTCTGCACAAACGCGTAAGTAATTTTTGGAGAAAATCTGTTTTTTTAATGTAGACTAATCGGAACACATTTGGAAGGTGTACTTCTCCTCACTATTTCCCATAACCTATTATTTTATATTTAGGGATAAAAAGTACAGTACATTATCAAACAGTTTTATCTCAGTCTCTTCATTCAAAGACTCAATCATGGACACTGACTGACAGCTGTGGCTGCTTTGCGTGATGTATTGTTGTCCCTACCTTCTTGCCCTGTGTGCTGTTGTCTGTGCCCAATAATGTTTGTACCATATTTTGTGCTGCTACCATGTTGTGTTGCTACCATGTTGTTGTTATGTTGTGTTGCTACCATGCTGTGTTGTCATGTGTTGCTGCCTTGCTATGTTGTTATCTTAGGTCTCTCTTTATGTAGTGTTCTGTTGTCTCTCTTTTCGTGATCTGTGTTTTGTCCTATATATATATATATATAAATATTATTTTTATTTTTTATCCATCATTGTAAAAAATAATTTGTTCTTAACTGACTTGCCTGGTTAAATAAAGGTTAAATAAAAAATATTGTTAAATACAAATCAATTAACATATCATTTGTATGTGTGCTGCCTGTCTCATAAAATCCTTTTGTATGGCAGACAAATTCAATTTATTTAACAGGGTGTAAACTAAAATAATTTGTGCAAGTATTTACTTTGAATATATCTGAATGTTTGTGTAGAAAATCCTTACCATAAAGTAAGAGTCTTGATATTCAATCTATTAGACAAATATGTGACAAATAAGTATTAGGAAAATAATTTGGTTAGGCCTGGGTCTTTACAAAGTTATTTGAGTTAATAAAATGGCTTACTGTGGGTCTTGTAAGTTATACTGCTACATCCTCATCTTTCATTTGAAAACAATATTCAACCTTTTCCATGATTTATTTGGGATATCTAGATTTATTTCTATCTATCTTTTTGGAATATCAGGCAGGTCTTCAAACCCTTTAATTGAGTTTGTTCATGTGGTTTGTGTGTAATTGTCAGCATTGCTTTAAATTAATCAACAAATAATAGTCCTCCCCTCCCTTGACAGGAGTATGTGTATCCATTGCAATGTTTGATGTTTCCATTTAACAATGAACCACAACAAGCTTAGTAAGAAACAGTTGATTGGATCACATATTACATCACCCCAAAATCACTCTATTTTATGCAAAGAAAATGTTATATAGTCAATTCACTTGTACAGCACTTAGGGGAAATTAGTATGCCAACGTTTCAATTTCAGTTTAAAATTGCTATCGGCCCAACCAATTCCTTTGGGTACACACACAATCAGTTCATACTGTATCTCTAACATTGTTCATTGATCTATCAGGATGATGTGATAATACTACATTAGGTACATGTTTTCTATCAGGATGATGTGATAATACTACATTAGGTACATGTTTTCTATCAGGATGATGTGATAATACTACATTAGGTACATGTTTTCTATCAGGATGATGTGATAATACCACATTAGGTACATGTTTTCTATCAGGATCAGGACACAGTATTTACTTTGTCACTCAAGTAGCTTATCCATGTGTTAAATTAAATCAGCATTGGCTCTGAACCTCTCTCTCCCTCTCTCTGTCTCTCTGTCTCGCTCTCTGTCTCTCCAGGGCAGGTAAGTCCTACCTGTCCGCTGCGGAAGCACAAGACCAACAGAAAGCCTCGTACTCCCTTCACCACCTCCCAGCTGCTGTCTCTGGAGCGTAAGTTCCGTCAGAAGCAGTACCTGTCTATTGCTGAGCGGGCCGAGTTCTCCAGCTTTCTGACCTTGACTGAGACCCAGGTCAAGATTTGGTTCCAGAACCGCCGGGCTAAGGCCAAGAGACTACAGGAGGCCGAGTTGGAGAAGCTCAAAATGGCTGCCAAACCCGCGCTGCACCCGGGCTTTACGTTACCAATGCCCCTGGGAGCACAGCTCCACACAGCCGTCTCCCTCTACGGACAGTCCTACCCCTACCACCGTCCCATGCTGCCCCTCTCACCTATGGGGTTGTACGCTACACCTCTGGGATACAGCATGTATCATCTATCAGGATGATGGATAGGAATATACGCCTCTGCTCGCTGGACTATTCTGGTCATATTAGTCTTTGACACGTGGACATAACTCTTTTTTTAAATACTATCTTTTTCTCCTTGCTATGAAACAACACTGAAATGTAGTTTTTTTTTTACACCTGAAGATACAGCGCCTCAATCACGAAAGAGCCTTAAAGACTTAAATGAATTGTTTTCTGGTGTCTTGTTTTTCTTCTGCTGATTTGGATATCAAGGCCAAATTAACTAGTGGTTCTGTTTTACTTGATGGAATATATTCCAATGCAAATGTTTATCCAATTGCCTCTGATATTGACAACATGTAGTTCAATTACTTCCATTCCACTTGTCATCTAGCTAGCATAGAAGATTCAACTAAGGCCCATAATTCTGTTCGGTCCCGGGTGGATCCAAACTTCAGGACTGTCTCATTTTACCTCTACTTGATGACAGACAAGTTTGATTTCCGACTGCTTTCATCCCATACCGAAGTCTAATAAATTAGTTGTGGGAACTGTTGTCTTTTTTTTTCATAAACTCAACTAAATCAAATGTGTTGCTATTTTTACGTTAGATTTGACTGTAGCAACACATTCTATTCACCACTTCTGTTCTGTCAGGCATTTGTAGTCTTCGATTCATTTGTGTATACTTATTTATTTTGCTTTCACTCTAAACTTTTAATGCTGGAAATGAATTGATTGAGTGATTCATGTTTCGTATTTATAACATGTAGCTCAAATGTGGCAAAAGTTTATACTTTTTAATCTTTCATCTAAATGTTCCATTGGAAGGAGCTATACTATGCAGTTTTATAAATACTTTTTAATCTTTCATCTAAATGTTCCTTTGGAAGGAGCTATACTATGCAGTTTTATAAATACCTTTTAATTTGGTTATGTATGTCATTCACAAGTATCAAATTAAAATCGTTTAAAACATATGTTTTCTTCTTGAGATATTATGTAAGTCGGAATATGTTGTTACGTATCTACGGCTGTGCTATCTAAGCCTTTGAAATTGAACATGACCTACATTTTCCACAGACACAGCTGATGTGTGGTATGGTAACATGGTTGATAATGTTTATGTCAATATTTGACAACCCTCAACTGTAAGCACATAAAAGTGAGATTTCCAGATATTATAAAACTGTTGTTAACCGTATCAGTGAATGTCATTTTAAAACAATGTTTCATTAAGTTGTCATGGATTTTGCAGTGTTATGCTTCCAGTACGTAACATAATGATTTCATTTCATGTGAAATTGTGTTAATGTCAATTGAAATCGAGAAATGCAAAGCCCCAAACCATAGCATCTAAACTATACCACTATTCCCTCATCTCAGCCCTTCTCATTCTGAAAGCAGTAACTTCAGCAAGAATCTGTGGAACGATAAGTAGAGCTGTACCTGTGTCTCAAACACTGTCGTGCGTCATACCTTTGGGTTATTTCAATTACAAACGTTGTTAAGCTACTAAGATTTAAACATGCCAGGTTTTAAGATGGCAGTAGTATTATTTCCAGAGCAGCATTCTTGGGACTAATTGACCTTAATGCTGTTGTTGTTGTTGTTGTTTTTTGTTGTCAACTGTGTCCGGCTTCTACAACACTTCTGCTTTGTGTGAAACACCATTGATTTGGAAAGCCAGATTGGTCATGTTTTATGGTCCTCCTTCCGTCCTTGTTATATCATTCATCAGGGCCCTAACCCTATAAAGTTAGCTGCATTTGTGGCAATTGTAAGAGCTGCTTACAACTTCCGTGTGACTTTGATGTAATGAGGAAATCATTTATAGGCAGCAGTCTATTTATGAGCTTCCCTTTAATCAAAACAAGGCAGCGAGGCAAGCCCTTGGCGCAGTCAAGCAATCAGCTTAATGAACAGCAGATTGGCAGAGATGTTCGAGGATCTGTTTGGAAATGTCAGGTTGAGGCTATATTACTTGAGGGAGAAGTTCTTTATCTATTGAAACAATGTTCTATATTTGTGCTAAATAAATGGTTTCACCGTTATTGTGATTTTTTTTTTGTGATGGCATGCTCTTTTGACCTTCAAGGCATTCATTAAAGAGGCCAAATATTTTATTAGATTGATTCTGATTTTAAATAAACAAACATATTTATAACAAGAAGCAAAATACTGAGAAATCATTATGTCAATGTGTTGTTACACCACTCTAGAGCCAGAGGATATCAGTGGTGTAAAGTACTTAAGTAAAAATACTTTAAAGTACTACTTAAGTAGTTTTTTGGGGGGTATCTGTACTTTACTATTTATATTTTTGACACCTTTTACATTCCTAAAGATAATAATGTACTTTTTACTCCATTCATTTTCCCTGACACCCAAAATTACTTATATATATATATATATATATTATATATTATGTTATATTTAGAATGCTTAGCAGAACAGAAAAATTGTCAAATTCACACACTTATCAAGATAACATCCCTGGTTGTGCCTACTGCCTCTGATCTGGCGGACTCACTACAGATATGCTTCGTTTGTAAATGATGTCTCAGTGTTGGGAGGGTGCCGCTGGCTATTCATAAATAAAATAAAAATACAAAAATGGTGTAGTCTAGTAATTTAAATTATTTATACTTTAACTTTCAGATTTTAATACTTAAGTCCATTTTTGCAATTACATTTACTTTTGATACTTATAAGTATATTTTAAACAAAATACTTTTCGACTTTTAATCAAGTAGACTTTCACTTTTACTCATTTTCTATTAAGGGTATCTTTACTTCTACTAAAGAATGACAATTGGGTACTTTTTCCACCACTGGAGGATATGACCTTTGAGTGTTTGGGAATATGTCATTCAACCACGGAGACGATCCGTGTCAGATACCTCCTCTAGTGGTACTGTTGGATATAGCACCTTGGGAACAAACTGGGTAGGTGGTGCTATGATTACAATCTAAAACTGTAAATTAAGAATGGCAACAAATACACTCACATACTTTGCATTTGAATGTAATGATTTGTAATGTAATGTTAGAGTGTGTTATGTATGTATTGTAATGTAATGTTAGAGTGTGTTATGTATGTATTGTAATGTAATGTTAGAGTGTGTTATGTATGTATTGTAATGTAATGTTAGAGTGTGTTATGTATGTATTTTAATGTAATGTTAGAGTGTGTTATGTATGTATTGTAATGTAATGTTAGAGTGTGTTATGTATGTATTGTAATGTAATGTTAGAGTGTGTTCTGTATGTATTGTAATGTAATGTTAGAGTGTGTTATGTATGTATTGTAATGTAATGTTAGAGTGTGTTATGTATGTATGTATTGTAATGTAATGTTAGAGTGTGTTATGTATGTATTGTAATGTAATGTTAGAGTGTGTTATGTATGTATTTTAATGTAATGTTAGAGTGTGTTATGTATGTATTGTAATGTAATGTTAGAGTGTGTTATGTATGTATTGTAATGTAATGTTAGAGTGTGTTATGTATGTATTGTAATGTAATGTTAGAGTGTGTTATGTATGTATGGTAATGTAATGTTAGAGTGTGTTATGTATGTATTGTAATGTAATGTTAGAGTGTGGTATGTATGTATTGTAATGTAATGTTAGAGTGTGTTATGTATGTATTATAATGTAATGTTAGAGTGTGTTATGTATGTATTTTAATGTAATGTTAGAGTGTGTTATGTATGTATTGTAATGTAATGTTAGAGTGCGTTATGTATGTATTGTAATGTAATGTTAGAGTGTGTTATGTATGTATTTTAATGTAATGTTAGAGTGCGGTATGTATGTATTGTAATGTAATGTTAGAGTGTGTTATGTATGTATTTTAATGTAATGTTAGAGTGTGTTATGTATATATTTTAATGTAATGTTAGAGTGTGTTATGTATGTATTGTAATGTAATGTTAGAGTGCGTTATGTATGTATTGTAATGTAATGTTAGAGTGTGTATGTATGTATTTTAATGTAATGTTAGAGTGTGCTATGTATGTATTGTAATGTAATGTTAGAGTGTGCTATGTATGTATTGTAATGTAATGTTAGAGTGTGTTATGTATGTATTGTAATGTAATGTTAGAGTGTGTTATGTATGTATTGTAATGTAATGTTAGAGTGTGTTATGTATGTATTTTAATGTAATGTTAGAGTGTGTTATGTATGTATTTTAATGTAATGTTAGAGTGTGTTATGTATGTATTTTAATGTAATGTTAGAGTGTGTTATGTATGTATTGTAATGTAATGTTAGAGTGTGTTATGTATGTATTTTAATGTAATGTTAGAGTGTGTTATGTATGTATTGTAATGTAATGTTAGAGTGTGTTATGTATGTATTTTAATGTAATGTTAGAGTGTGTTATGTATGTATTGTAATGTAATGTTAGAGTGTGTTATGTATGTATTTTAATGTAATGTTAGAGTGTGTTATGTATGTATTGTAATGTAATGTTAGAGTGTGTTATGTATGTATTTTAATGTAATGTTAGAGTGTGTTATGTATGTATTGTAATGTAATGTTAGAGTGTGTTATGTATGTATTTTAATGTAATGTTAGAGTGTGTTATGTATGTATTTTAATGTAATGTTAGAGTGTGTTATGTATGTATTGTAATGTAATGTAATGTTAGAGTGTGTTATGTATGTATTGTAATGCAATGTTAGAGTGTGTTATGTATGTATTTTAATGTAATGTTAGAGTGTGTTATGTATGTATTTTAATGTAATGTTAGAGTGTGTTATGTATGTATTGTAATGTAATGTTAGAGTGTGTTATGTATGTATTGTAATGTAATGTTAGAGTGTGTTATGTATGTATTGTAATGTAATGTTAGAGTGTGTTATGT
Source organism: Oncorhynchus tshawytscha (assembly GCF_018296145.1). Taxonomy (NCBI): domain Eukaryota; kingdom Metazoa; phylum Chordata; class Actinopteri; order Salmoniformes; family Salmonidae; genus Oncorhynchus; species Oncorhynchus tshawytscha. The sequence continues at coordinate 41,378,603 of NC_056458.1, read as the reverse complement.
ATGTATCGTAATGTAATGTTAGAGTGTGTTATGTATGTATTTTAATGTAATGTTAGAGTGTGTTATGTTTGTATTGTAATGTAATGTTAGAGTGTGTTATGTATGTATTTTAATGTAATGTTAGAGTGTGTTATGTTTGTATTGTAATGTAATGTTAGAGTGTGTTATGTATGTATTTTAATGTAATTTTAATGTAATGTTAGAGTGTGTTATGTATGTATTGTAATGTAATGTTAGAGTGTGTTCTGTATGTATTGTAATGTAATGTTAGAGTGTGTTATGTATGTATTGTAATGTAATGTTAGAGTGTGTTATGTATGTATGTATTGTAATGTAATGTTAGAGTGTGTTATGTATGTATTGTAATGTAATGTTAGAGTGTGTTATGTATGTATTTTAATGTAATGTTAGAGTGTGTTATGTATGTATTGTAATGTAATGTTAGAGTGTGTTATGTATGTATTGTAATGTAATGTTAGAGTGTGTTATGTATGTATTGTAATGTAATGTTAGAGTGTGTTATGTATGTATGGTAATGTAATGTTTTGTATGTATTGTAATGTAATGTTAGTGTGGTATGTATGTATTTAATGTAATGTTAGAGTGTGTTATGTATGTATTGTAATGTAATGTTAGAGTGTGTTATGTATGTATTTTAATGTAATGTTAGAGTGTGTTATGTATGTATTGTAATGTAATGTTAGAGTGCGTTATGTATGTATTGTAATGTAATGTTAGAGTGTGTTATGTATGTATTTTAATGTAATGTTAGAGTGCGGTATGTATGTATTGTAATGTAATGTTAGTGTTTATGTATGTATTTTAATGTAATGTTAGAGTGTGTTATGTATATATTTTAATGTAATGTTAGAGTGTGTTATGTATGTATTGTAATGTAATGTTAGAGTGTTATGTATGTATTGTAATGTAATGTTAGAGTGTGTATGTATGTATTTTAATGTAATGTTAAGTGTGCTATGTATGTATTGTAATGTAATGTTAGAGTGTGCTATGTATGTATTGTAATGTAATGTTAGAGTGTGTTATGTATGTATTGTAATGTAATGTTAGAGTGTGTTATGTATGTATTGTAATGTAATGTTAGAGTGTGTTATGTATGTATTTTAATGTAATGTTAGAGTGTGTTATGTATGTATTTTAATGTAATGTTAGAGTGTGTTATGTATGTATTTTAATGTAATGTTAGAGTGTGTTATGTATGTATTGTAATGTAATGTTAGAGTGTGTTATGTATGTATTTTAATGTAATGTTAGAGTGTGTTATGTATGTATTGTAATGTAATGTTAGAGTGTGTTATGTATGTATTTTAATGTAATGTTAGAGTGTGTTATGTATGTATTGTAATGTAATGTTAGAGTGTGTTATGTATGTATTTTAATGTAATGTTAGAGTGTGTTATGTATGTATTTTAATGTAATGTTGTTATGTATGTATTTTAATGTAATGTTAGAGTGTGTTATGTATGTTTTGTAATGTAATGTTAGAGTGTGTTATGTATGTATTTTAATGTAATGTTAGAGTGTGTTATGTATGTATTTTAATGTAATGTTAGAGTGTGTTATGTATGTATTGTAATGTAATGTAATGTTAGAGTGTGTTATGTATGTATTGTAATGCAATGTTAGTGTGTTATGTATGTATTTTAATGTAATGTTAGAGTGTGTTATGTATGTATTTTAATGTAATGTTAGAGTGTGTTATGTATGTATTGTAATGTAATGTTAGAGTGTGTTATGTATGTATTGTAATGTAATGTTAGAGTGTGTTATGTATGTATTGTAATGTAATGTTAGAGTGTGTTATGTATGTATCGTAATGTAATGTTAGAGTGTGTTATGTATGTATTTTAATGTAATGTTAGAGTGTGTTATGTTTGTATTGTAATGTAATGTTAGAGTGTGTTATGTATGTATTTTAATGTAATGTTAGAGTGTGTTATGTATGTATTGTAATGTAATGTTAATGTAATGTATTTAGTAATAGAGTGTGTTATGTGTGTGTTATGTATGTATTGTAATGTAATGTTAGAGTGTGTTATGTATGTATTGTAATGTAATGTTAAGTGTGTTATGTATGTATTGTAATGTAATGTTATGTTATGTATATTTTAATGTAATGTTAGAGTGTTATGTATGTATTGTAATGTAATGTTAGAGTGTGTTATGTACGTATTGTAATGTAATGTTAGAGTGTGTTATGTATGTATTGTAATGTAATGTTAATGTTATGTATGTATTTTAATGTAATGTTAGAGTGTGTTATGTATGTATTTTAATGTAATGTTAGAGTGTGTTATGTATGTATTTTAATGTAATGTTAGAGTGTGTTATGTATGTATTGTAATGTAATGTTAATGTATGTATGTATTTTAATGTAATGTTAGAGTGTGTTATGTATGTATTTTAATGTAATGTTAGAGTGTGTTATGTATGTATTTTAATGTAATGTTAGAGTGTGTTATGTATGTATTTTAATGTAATGTTAGAGTGTGTTATGTATGTATTGTAATGTAATGTTAGAGTGTGTTATGTATGTATTGTAATGTAATGTTAGAGTGTGTTATGTATGTATTGTAATGTAATGTTAGAGTGTGTTATGTATGTATTTTAATGTAATGTTAGAGTGTGTTATGTATGTATTTTAATGTAATGTTAGAGTGTGTTATGTATGTATTGTAATGTAATGTTAGAGTGTGTTATGTATGTATTGTAATGTAATGTTAGAGTGTGTTATGTATGTATTTTAATGTAATGTTTTGTAATGTAATGTTTTTTTGTTTGTTAAAAAAAAAAAAAAATACCCCTTTTCTCCCCAATTTCATGGTATCCAATTGTTTGTAGCTACTATCTTGTCTCATCGCTACAACTCCCGTACGGGCTCGGGAGAGACGAAGGTCATGCATCCGATGCATCTGATACACAGCCCAACCTTCTAACACAGCGCGCATCCAACCTGGAAGCCAGCCGCACCAATGTGTCGGAGGAAACACTGTGCACCTGGCAACCTTGTTTAGCACGCACTGTGACCGGCCCGCCACAGGAGTCGCTGGTGCGCGATGAGACAAGGATATCCCTACCAGCCAAGCCCTCCCTAACCCGGACGACACTAGGCCAATTGTGCGACAGAGCCTGGGTGCGAACCTAGAGTCTCTGGTGGCACAGAGACCACTGCGCCACCCGGGAGGCCTTGTATTGTAATGTAATGTAATGTAATGTAATGTAATGTAATGTGTGTACAAATTGTGGACCACCAGTTGCATTCTAGATTATTCTGATCACATGTTTAATTCATAAGATCATGTTTAGTCAGAAATTTGTATTGTAAAAGAACATTTTGAAGTGTGTATTGGCCATTGCCTTCTGTTTGTTTTCACAAGGACTTGATGAGCCCATGTCTTCCTCTTGGCCAAGGACCTCAGGAAGCTGCAAGCCCAGCAATGGGGACACGGGTGTAATCTGTTTTTTAATTTATATTGTGTAATGAGTCAGAGGCAATCTTCCACACAACAGAGCGCACATTGTTCCGATGTATTTTAAATGTAATCTCTTCATCTCATCGCACCATTGAGGAGGGGAGCTGGAGATAGGAGCAGAGAGGTACAGAGAGGTACAAAGGAACAGAGAGGAGCAGAGACAAACAGAGAGGAGCAGAGACAAACAGAGAGAAACAGAGGAACAGAGAGGTACAGAGGAACAGAGAGGAGCAGAGAGAAACAGAGAGGAACAGAGAGGAGCAGAGAGGAGCAGAGAGGTACAGAGGAACAGAGAGGTACAGAGGAACAGAGAGGAGCAGAGAGGAACAGAGAGTAGGAGAGAGTAGCAGAGAGGAACAGAGAGGAACAGGGAGTAGCAGAGAGGAACAGAGAGTAGCAGAAAGGAACAGAGAGTAGCAGAGAGGAACAGAGGGGAACAGAGAGGAGCAGAGAGGAACAGAGAGTAGCAGAGAGGAACAGAGAGGAGCAGAGAGGAACAGAGAGAAACAGAGAGCAGCAGAGAGGAGCAGAAAGGAACAGAGAGTAGCAGAGAGGAACAGAGAGTAGCAGACAGGAACAGAGAGGAGCAGAGAGGAACAGAGAGTAGCAGAGAGGAGCAGAGAGTAGCAGAGAGGAACAGAGAGTAGCAGAGAGGAGCAGAGAGGAGCAGAGAGGAAAATAGAGGAACAGAGAGGAACAGAGCTTGTATTTGTTTGAACATCACAATCTGATGACCAAACAATGGGGCCTGGGAACATGAAAAATATAATGGATCAATCCCTTGTGTTGCCATGTCCATTGATTGTTGTCTTTCTGTTACAGGTTTTAGTTGGTTCCACCACTGGAGAAAGAGAGGCAGTCTGTTTAGCAAATGAGGGGCTACATTGATTTCCACCAAGGGATTGTGTTGGCTCCTGGGAGTATGTTACATACATTAAGTAGTACATCATATAAACGTGTATATTCAGTCATTGCATTTTCTAGGCAAAGAACAAGACTTCCCCACCATTCACCCACCATTGATTAGTAGCATGTTCTTTGTTCTTGTGGAAACTGATCAATCACATGTGATATATCATCTTTATATCATGCTGGAGAGATGTAATCCACACACACACCAACACATACACACCACCACTTAACCACCACTTATGCTGCTGCAATACTGTTTAATATTATTATTAGTAGTAGTAGTATTAGTATTGTTTACAGTATACTGCTACCAGTCACTTTCTCCTAATCCCTGCCTACATGTAGATACAGTTCAGTATCTACTTCAAACTACTCCAGTATCCTTGCCCAGTAAATCTGGCACTGACCTTGTACAGTATATAGCTTCCTCTCTTATTTCTTATTGTTTTGTGTTGTTTTATTTATTATATATATATATATTTGTATTAGTTATACTATTTTGATATTGAATACTGCGCTGTTGGGTTGAGCTTGCAAGTTAAGCATTTCATTGTACTTATGCATGTGACAATAAAATCTAAATGAACTTAATAAGAGAAGAAGAGTACAGAGAAAAACATGTGCTGTACTAAAAGCATGTACTGTACTAAAAGCATGTACTATACTAAAAGCATGTACTATACTAAAAGCATGTACTATACTAAAAGCATGTACTATCCTAAAAGCATGTACTATACTAAAAGCATGTACTGTATTAAAAGCATGTACTATACTAAAAGCATGTACTATACTAAAAGCATGTACTATACTAAAAGCATGTACTATCCTAAAAGCATGTACTATACTAAAAGCATGTACTGTATTAAAAGCATGTACTGTACTACAAGCATGTACTGTATTAAAAGCATGTACTATACTAAAAGCATGTACTGTATTAAAAGCATGTACTATACTAAAAGCATGTACTGTATTAAAAGCATGTACTGTACTAAAAGCATGTACTATACTAAAAGCATGTACTGTATTAAAAGCATGTACTGTACTAAAAGCATGTACTGTACTAAAAGCATGTACTATACTAAAAGCATGTACTGTATTAAAAGCATGTACTGTACTAAAAGCATGTACTATACTAAAAGCATGTACTGTATTAAAAGCATGTACTGTACTAAAAGCATGTACTGTACTAAAAGCATGTACTATACTAAAAGCATGTACTGTATTAAAAGCATGTACTGTACTAAAAGCATGTACTATACTAAAAGCATGTACTGTATTAAAAGCATGTACTGTACTAAAAGCATGTACTGTACTAAAAGCATGTACTATACTAAAAGCATTAAAAGCATGTACTGTACTAAAAGCATGTACTATACTAAAAGCATGTACTGTATTAAAAGCATGTACTGTAAAAGCATGTACTGTAAAAGCATGTACTATACTAAAAGCATGTACTGTATTAAAAGCATGTACTGTACTAAAAGCATGTACTGTACTAAAAGCATGTACTGTATTAAAAGCATGTACTGTACTAAAAGCATGTACTGTACTAAAAGCATGTACTATGCTAAAAGCATGTACTGTATTAAAAGCATGTACTATACTAAAAGCATGTACTGTACTAAAAGCATGTACTATGCTAAAAGCATGTACTGTATTAAAAGCATGTACTGTACTAAAAGCATGTACTGTACTAAAAGCCTTTGTGGGGGTGGGGGTTCTACTAAGCTGACATATGGATTTGTTTTAAGATGATCATTCCATGGATCATTTAGATATTTGATTTGGAATTTTAGGAAAATATTAAAGTACTATTTGATAAAATATTGAATTTTAGAGATAAGAAAGCTCAGGAAATATATATATATATAATTTTTCTGCACATATTTAAACCCTTTTTTTTGTTGGGACAAAACTACCTCCATAGTTCCATCATTTTTTAAACCAGTACCGGGTTACATTCAGACGAGTCCCGTGACACTTGTGGGGGTCATAGAGCAAAGTAGAGAACCCCACCGTGTAGTAGTGGGGTTGGTGGGGTTAGTGGGGTTATATTAGTTAGTAGGCCGACATACGTGGATGCGGTGAATTGAGATGCAGCTCATGCTTCCGAAAAATATATCTCTAGCTTAAGCTGACGGATTTTTACGGGGATTGTTTTATTATGTTAATTAGATTGACACACGGGTTCGTCAATAGACTCTTAAGGATAGTAAAGTATGACATAATTTGTGGAAAAAACACAAATTCACCAAGATGTGGGTTTGTAGTGGCTTAAAGGGATGTACTGTCAATGTTAGCAGCTTTTGAACATTTGGCTCTCCCACTCATCCACCTAGCCCCAGGCTCTTTAAATCAATGCATCTGTCACTGAGATTGTCTGGCTCTCCTGGGCACTCAAAAAACACAGACAGGGTCAGTCAGCTTGTGTAACACACAACCAAGAACCAGTGTGGAGTGGCGACAGACAGTCCATCAGTGCCAGCCCAGTCAGCCCAGGAGGGGTGGAGAAAACCAGGCCAGTTGGCCTCATGCTCTGAGTAAACAGACTTGTTCAAACTGAACACACATTTTGAGAACAGACACCACTCTAAACCCAACAGGACTCCTCTTATGTCATATCAATGTGCTGTGCTCTTTTGTGATGTACATGGACATTCCCATGGGGTTTAGATTTTATGTGAGGCCAAGCCCTGCACTTTATTGGCCTGTGTAACACACGTCAGCACATGGAGACGTCGCGGCACAGAGGATAAGGTAGAACTGTCGGTTAAGCCCTGTTATTTCATGAAGTATTGGTTATCTGATATAGCTTGTACAGTAGTCCACTACGTTGATCCATTTCAGCAGGAATGGGAAGGCTCTTTTAAGAATGAATACAGTTTATCTGCAAGACTTGGTCAAACTCTGACTGAAAATGACTGTCTTTCTATGCAGACATCATAAATGACTCAGTCGTCATTTGGACACTTCCTATCGACACTCACGAACCACATAAACCCCCTCAGGGCTCCATTAAACAGAAGCATAGGATTATACAATGGCATCGCACAGAGGCATAAAGCAATGGAACTACATTCATATAACACCAGCCCCAAATGTTAAATAGTCCTACATATCCATTGTGAAAGAATGAAGCCACGGAGTAGCTATTGATATAATGCATTGGCATAGCATTTCCTTACACTTTTAATGTCAATCCTGTTTCATTTGATGGCACAACATTCAATTAGGCCGTTCATCATCATCATCATCATCATCATCATCAAAAAAAAAGAAAAGAAAAAGGGTAGCAGAAATTGGTTTGACATGAGTTGATTTATTTCTAGGACATTGTCCATCTAAAAAAATACTTCCTTGAATTGTCGACAGAGACACAACCTGACTAATGCACAGAGATGATGTTTCCAAGCACTCAGTATGAGACGGTGCCGTTCCTTTGAGACATTGTTGGTGGACTGAGAGGGAGGTGTGAAAGACAGCATGGGACGTAGAGGGACCGTGTAATTGGCCAGTTACGTTAACACGCCCACAAACACACCACATAATACGATGTGTCATCTACCTTATGGACGGGTGACATCTTGCATCGTGCCACGGGCACAGCCACAATGCTAATGAAGCACACTTCTCAACACTTCGGAAGATGTACGGAGGCAGAGTACTGTTTTTGACCAGTAGGTGGCAGAATAGCAACAAGAGTGAACCATTTGAAGGAGGTGCCAGCCCAGCAGACATCAGAGAACGACTGGGATTGTTTATCAAACATGAATAAAATGTTGCTTTTTTTGAAAAGAGCAAATGAATGAATAATGAATCACCAATGAGTTGCAAAACGAGATGAGATGATCCTTCAGGCGAGGGCTTGCAGTCTTATTCATTATACACTGCTCTGATTACCTTGCTGGGACCATTTAAGTACAAGGCTGAGTTACTGTGCTGATTTTGAAATGTAAACGACAACAATAAATATACAAATAAGGGTAAGTAGATATGTATATACATACCAAGTCTTATTTCTAACACCTGGGGAGCTGAACAAGAGTGTCTGCTAAGTGACTAAAATGTAAAGTACTGTAGGCCCTTACACTATCAGAAAAAATTATGTATTTGGCTGTCCCCATAGGTCAACCTTTTTTGGTTCTACGTGGAAACCAAAAGGGTTCGACCTGGAACCAAAAAGTGTTCTTCAAAGTGTTCTCCTATTGGGACAGCCTACGAACCCTTTTAGGTTCTAGATAGCACCCTTTTCACTATGAGTGTAGTGTAGAGGTGGGTTGTCGAGGATTAATGTTCCATATGTGCTGCCAGAGAGAAACCCATCCCAAATCACTGCCAAATTGATGTTACTCAAATGCAGTGTGACATTACGATGCAAGGTCAGGCCTGGAACTGCACATCGTACTGCAGAGAGTGGGACTGCTCGCTTGCTGGGGGCTGTCACTACAGCACTACAGGAAACGGATTAGCAATTTACAGACTGGTTAAAACAAGCTTACACACTGATGTAATAGACCGAGAGAGCATGAAACTGTTGAAATATTTCTTGTTTTCTCAATGTGCTTGGAATGCAATAATCTCCATACAAAATACATTTTTCAGTATTAAAGCGGTATGCTGTTGGAATCTTGCTTTAGGTGTGAGCTATTTTTTGACTCATACAGTATGTATGCTTTTACATGAATTACTCTTCGTAACACTCTTTCTCTTCCCTTAGCCATGAATTATTTCACATGGATTCACCCATTCTCATGATACGGTGTTGGAGGTGAAGGGAGACCATAAAAGATGAAAATTAATGAGAATTTTCTGAATTTGCACAAGAAGAATTGGCACAATCATTTTTTACACAAGAAGAGATCACAACGTGATCCTTAACTTATTTTATTTTTATATCGGACCTAAATAGCAGAGTTCGTCTGAATCTCAATAGAGACGATCATAGAGGATTATCTGTAGTTTGTCACATGCATGTGGATGATGACTGCAGTATTGGCCACATGGAATGTTACAAAGAAAGACACTCTTTAAAAAGGTGGAGAAGGTCCATGTAATCAATCCATAATATAATGGACAGCTGATTGACAGCACACACAAAAGCATCGATGACTGAGTTCTGGTGATGATTGAGCTCTTGTAGGCTCAGCAACCTGTCAATAAGGACACAGTCACAATGCAATCTCATTTGTTGAAATCTAATGCTATGCCTGTTCCGTTTCACAGATGGCTGTGTGACTCAGCTATCGTGTTCAGCATTGCATTCGGTGTAACTTAATATGCATCATATTAATTTTTAATCAGACAGTTGTCCTGTTTGACCGAGACTAAAGTGGTATTGTTTTTCTCTTTTGTTGCATTGCGTTTCAGCCCACCCTCAGCTCTGGCCAGATAGATTCAGGTCTTTGTAAAATAACACTATTACAGTATTGAAGATGCCAGCTTCTTAGTTCTACACCACATGGAATTAAGCAATTTGCATAATGGAATAACATTAACTCAACTCATGTTTGATTCACAGTCTCCTGTAGAGGTTGTTTTTATTACCCACATAAATGACACCTAACTCTTAAAGCAATGGACAGGTTTATGTAATGAAAGGAGCTTAGAGGTCGTATTTCATTATGGTCTGTCACTGCAGTGCTGAGTATTTCACCAGTTTCCAGGTGGCTGGAACACATAGTCCATACAAAGAGGGATGGAGAAAAACTTCACCTGATAAATACAACTCTCACAGAGTAAGAGTTTTTTTCCCCTCACTCTCTGCTCTTGGTTCACACGCACTCTCTTCACTATAGAAAGTGCCAATCATCACAAAAGGTACTGTATAAGATGGAATTTGGTGCGAATTCATGTGACATTTTCTTTACCTCTAGACCAGCTATTGCCAAACTAGTGTACGCCAAATAAAAATGTGATTATGTTTTACTATTAGTTAATTAAAATAATAATAATAAAAATAAAATAAAAACGACATTTATATTTTCCAACGGGGCTATACATTTGGGTGAGTTTTTTCTCTCGCCTGAGTAGCCTCGTATCACTGCCAAAAATAAAATGAAGCCATCTAGTGTTAAGTGAAATAATAACACATTGTCAAATACAGGTAGCCTAGTCAAATAATTAACATCCAATCACATTAACCGTTACTCATCCAATCACATTAACCGTTACTCATCCAATCACATTAACCGTTACTCTCTCGCGGGAAACCTTCACTCTTGCGCAGACATTTAGAAACGAAACATGACAATTTGAAAAATACGTTTTTGGAGTGAGAATAAAGATGACTTTCGAGTAGTAAGACATAAAAAGCAACAGATACCATTAATAAGAAGGGGCTAGAAGAGTCTTATATGGTGAGCTACTGAGGTGCTAGGACAGGCAAGCCCCATACTATTGTGAAGGACTTAATTCTTCCTGCTGCCGTGGATATGACTCAGACAATGCTGGGGGAAAAGGTCAAAAAACTATACAGACAATTACTTCATCAAACAACATTGTTTCATGATGCATCAGTGACATGGCAGGAGATGTTTTGAAACAATTACTGCTTTGCATACAAGCCAGTGAATTTTATGCATTACAGCCGGATGAGTCGACAGCTGGGCCTGGCACAGCTCCTGGTACATGTCCGTTATGTTTATGAGGGTCAATTAAGGAAGACATCCTCTTTTGCAAACCACTGGAAACCAGGACAACATGAGAGGATATATTTAAAGTACTGACAGGGAGACATAGTAGAGTGGTAACCAGCGTTGTTCCCAACGCAACTTGGGTACACTGCAGAATCTACCGAGAGGCACTTGGGTACACTGCAGAATCCACCGAGAGGCACTTGGGTACACTGCAGAATCCACCAAGAGGCTCTTGGGTACACTGCAGAATCCACCGAGAGGCACTTGGGTACACTGCAGAATCCACCGAGAGGCTCTTGGGTACACTGCAGAATCCACCGAGAGGCTCTTGGGTACACTGCAGAATCCACAGAGAGGCTCTTGGGTACACTGCAGAATCCACAGAGAGGCTCTTGGGTACACTGCAGAATCCACCGAGAGGCTCTTGGGTACACTGCAGAATCCACCGAGAGGCTCTTGGGTACACTGCAGAATCCACCGAGAGGCTCTTGATGTCAAGGGAATGCTTGAAAGATGTTTTGGACACTACAGTGAAAATGGTATAGTGTGTTTGTAGCAGGCTTACAATGAGGCAAAAAAACAACATTTGAGAGTACGCTGACCCTGGTGCTAGAGAGGGTATGCAACTGGAGGCTGAATGCTTGAAGGCGTACGGGACAATAACAAGTTTGGGAACCACTGCTCTAGACTGAGGATAGAATAGCTGTTTGCGCTTCTTCTTTAACTGTCAGGATAGAGTGGTTATCATACAACTACCTAGATGTGTTGAGTGTCTCCCAAATGCCACCCTATTCCCTACATAGTGCACTATTTTAGACCAGGGCCCACATGGTCCCATTTGGGATGCAGACATCCATTTGGGATGCAGACATTGTCTGTCACATACCTCCTCTCTCCGCTCTCAACACAGGAAGAGTTATTAAATGAGGAGGCAGGATCCTTCCCCCTCCGGCTTGGCTGAACTGAGGAGTCAAGGTCCAACTTCAGGGGTCAATCCTGAGCTCACAATAAAGTCCTTCACAAATCTAGCTGTCGACACTCATCGGCATGCCAACGGTATCACATGGTGGATTCTTTCCCATGACGGTGCATCCTGCTCTCTGTTCCCATGACGCCCCATGTGTCACATCGAGGGTGGGAACGTGGAAGTGAGCTGTTGCTTATAAAGCTGCCTGGTGAGAGAGACTAATGTGATGTGGTGGACTGGAAAACAAGGTTAATTTGAGTTGTGTGATTTGTGATGTTTCTACTGGATGGTTTGAACTGATTGCTTTTGCTAATTTACTGTTGCTCTGATTGGTTACAGGTGCCTCTACCTGGGGTTTATAAGAGCTGTGTATTTTCTGTTCTGCAGAATTGAGGGAACAACAGAAGTTGCTTTCTCCAAATCGACACTAAAGAAAGGACCAACATTTGGTATCCATTGTTTGTACTTTTGAAATGTAGAGGGTATTGAGGTGTTATTGGAAAGGTTTGTAGATTTGGAGACCAGCATAGGTAAATTGTGTTTTAATCTACACTGAACAACAATATAAATGCAACATGCAACAATTTCACTGAGTTACAGTTCATATAAGGAAATCAGTCAATTAAAATGAATAAATTAGGCCCTACTCTATGGATTTCACATGACTGGGAAGACCGGTATGTATCTGTTGATCAAAGATACCTTTATAAAAAAGTAGGGGTGTGGATCAGAAAACCAGTCAGAATCTAGTGTGAGTGACCACCATTTACCTCACGCAGCGTGACACATCTCCTTCACATAGAGTTGATCAGGCTGTTGATTGTGGCCAGGCTGTTGATTGTGGCTGTGCGAAGTTGCTGGATATTGGCAGAAACTGGAACACGCTATCGTATACATCGATAAAGAGCATCCCAAATATGTTCAACAGGTGACCTTTCTGGTGAGTATGCAGCCACGGAAGAACTGGGACATTGTCATCTTCCAGGAATTGTGTACAGATCCTTGCAACATGGGGCCGTGCATTAACATGCTGAAACATGAGGTGATGGCAGCGGATGAATAGCATGACAACTGGCCTCAGGATATTGTCACGGTATCTCTGTGCATTCAAATTGCCATCTATAAAATGCAGTGTCTGTAGCTTAGGCCTACCCATACCATAACCCCACCGCCACCATGGTGCACTCTGTTCACAACATTGACAGATGCCAGTGGAAGCTTTGAATAGGTCAGTAGCCTACAGAGTAATAGAAGAATGCAATTGCATAATTTACGCAGATCTTCTAAGTGTTTTGATAACTTTTAAAATGTAGAAACAGATACATCTACAATAAATAACCCTTTTAAATAATACTACGTAAATGGTGTTCTGCTAATATAACGACGTGCACCTTTCATTGTCATTCCCAGCCGATACAGGTACTGAGCCTATCGGCATGTGGTCTGGTGGTAATGGGGCCACCTTGGCAAACCTGTCAGTGGTCATACCTTCCTGTGTGGTGTCCCGTACACAACAGGGATTTCCTGATCATGGTGTAGAACACACAGGGTTTACTCTCTTTCCATATTGACTTATACCATTCAAATCAATAATAAAAATAATACAACACAGGTAAAAATGGTCTTGTAAAATGTTAATGCTGAGTCAATCAGTCAAAGTTATTTATAAAGCACTGTTTACATCAGCAGATGTCAGAATGTGCTTATACAGAAACCCAACCTAAAACCCCAAAGAGCAAGCAATGCACATGTAGAAACAGCACCAGGTCTCTCTCCATTCAGATACATCAAGTCTCATGCAAGTCTCCATGTGCTGGCTCCATGGGTGTTTCTGTGTACACATACACACACAGTCGCTGTTATATTACCAATGACAATTAGAGTAGGTGATATCTGACACAAACAGGTACTGTTGATAACGTTTGAACAGGTCAGATAAAACCTACCCGATTATGCACTCCCCATCAAACGACTGAGGCTGCCGGTCTGGCAAAAGCATCTCCAGTCCATCTGTAGAAATAGGCAGAGTTGAGGCAGAGTTCATTAGTGACATAGGTTGTTACTGGACATTTGTACTGTATTACTAGTAATCACCTCATTGTGGGTGTAGGGCTGTTGCAGTGGCCGTATTACTGCCACACCGGTGGTCATGAGTCATGAAGGCAGTCAAATTCCACGTGACCGTTTAGTCACGGTAATTAGGCTTCTCCAAGCTCTGCTGCTGGTCATTAGTGCTCTACAAAACTTGCTAACTGCCTGGTTCTCAAAACTCTATTGTCCCTCTAATCACTCTGACATCAATTCAAATGTGTCAAAAATCTAATCAAACACTTCATGAGAGTCAATGAATTCATGTTGCGCAACATTTCTATAGGCTATGCAATTGAGTGAGGAAACAGAGTGATGGCTTCTATTAAAAAGGGGAGATTCCCATCAGCTTTCTATAGGCTAGGCCTACTAAATTTATATCTCAACTTTCCTAATATTAAGTACATTGCTTATATTTACAACAACAGTATAGCCTACCTAGCTGGCATGAAAATTAACCACGGAAAATGCCCTCCATTCGCTATTTAAAGTGCATAGATGATTATTTGTTACTATTTTCTCTCAACCAGCTTAAACTGAAATGCTTTTCCAACAGTCTTGAAGGAGTTCCCACATATGCTGGCTGTTTTTCCTTCACTCTGTGGTCCAATTCATCCCAAACCATCTCAATTGGGTTGAGGTCGGGTGATTGTGGGGGCCAGGTCATCTGATACAGCACTCCATCACTCTCCTTGGTCAAACAGCCCTTACACAGCCTGGAGGTGTCATTGTAATGTTGATAAACAAATGATAGTCCCACTAAGCGCAAACCAGATGGAATGGTGTGTCACTGTAGAATGCTGTGGAGCAAAGCTGGTTAAGTTTGCCTTGAATTCTAAATAAATTGCAGACCGTGTCACCAGCAAAGCACCCCCACATCATCACACCTCCCCCTCCATGCTTCACGGTGGGAACCACACATCCTCATCCTTTCCCCTACTCTGCGTCTCACAAAGACACGCTGGTTGGAACCAAAAATCGCAAATTTAGACTAATCAGACCAAAGGACAGATTTCCACCGGTCTAATGTCCATTGCTCGTGTTTCTTGGCACAAGCAGTTCTCTTTCTCTTATTGGTGTCCTTTAGTTGTGGTTTCTTTTCAGCAATTCAAACATGAAGGTCTGATTTACACAGTCTATTCTGAACAGTTGATGTTGAGATGTCTGTTACTTGAATGTGAAGCATTTATTTGGGCGTCAATCTGAGGTACAGTTATCTCTAATTAACTTATTCTCTGCAGCAGACGTTCTGTAATTCTGGGTCTTCCTTTCCTGTGTCGGTCCTCACAAGAACCAGTTTCATCATAGCGCTTGATGGTTTTTGCGACTGCACTTGGAGAAACTTTCAAAGTTCTTGACATTTTCCGGATTGACTGACCTCCATGTCTTAAAGTAGTGATGGACTGTCGTTTCTCTTTGCTTATTTGAGCTGTTCTTTCCATAATATATGACCGACCAACTCAATCTGTCTTATGTAGCAAAATTTGAAATGGTATTTTTTACATTGAATAGAAGTAGACTCAGAGCTACAAAATGGTATATCATAAACTACAGTTGAGGAACAATGGGAATGTAATTCTGCTTTGAAAGTTGATAAACTTGTAAACTCACTTTTGAGAAAATGGCCTTTGAACATTTTGGCACTACTACTGGAGAGCCCTTCTTTACACCCATTCAGCATCGTTCACACCCTCTTAAGCTTTAGCTCCACCCATCTCTTTAAGGGGGAATAGAGATACTAAGGGAAGGCATTTATTTCAAGTACAAAGGAAAGTCGGGGAGG
This sequence comes from Oncorhynchus tshawytscha, assembly GCF_018296145.1. NCBI lineage: Eukaryota > Metazoa > Chordata > Actinopteri > Salmoniformes > Salmonidae > Oncorhynchus > Oncorhynchus tshawytscha. The sequence goes on along the minus strand of NC_056458.1, from coordinate 41,362,724 downwards.
GGAGGACGGCAGGAAGGGACAGAAGAGAGGAGGCTATTTTTACCAGATTAAGGATGGGACACATCCGGTTGAGTAAGTCCTTAAATGTGATAGGAAAGCATCCAACAGGAAAGTGTGATTATTGCCAGGAAACAGACCGTGGAGCATGTATTGCTACAGTGTGGGCAGCATCAGAAGGAAAGAGAGAGGCTGAGATCTAGTATGAGGGAGGAGGGGATACAGGACATTAGTTTAAAGAGTATATTGAGTAGAACGTCATTAGATTTAGTCTCAAATATTTTTGTTATATTATTTAAGAGCAACGGGGCTGGCAGGTAGGATTCCGTTTCTTTCTGTCTCTGGTCCACAATCTAGTACAGTAGGTAGTGGTAACGCACCATAATGTTGAATGTCAACCGCCAATAAACCCCACCAAAGAAGAAGAATCTCTTTAAGGGTTGATCCACGCATTCTGTACTAACAGCAGTCAAGCACTCAAGCTAACTTGATAGCTACTTCCAGACACTACTTTCAGATACTTCCAGAACAGCTCACTGAAAGTTACTTTGCCCTAGCAGAGCTGGTTAGGCTGTTTTGTAATCCAGAGCGCTGGTGACTGCAACTGTGCTGTTAGATTTTCTGTTAGTAAATTCTGAGCGTTTCACGTTCAGAGCGCACACTGGATGCTCTGGCCATTAAATAAGGTTGATCCGAATGTTATGACCTCAAAACGGCAGTCAAGCACCCAATCTAACTGGCTAACATTGACTAGCTTGCTAGCTACTTACAGACAAATGAGAGAACACCCCACTCTGACCATTGTACTCACCCTAGCAGAGCTGGTTAGGCTGTTTTCATGTTATCCAGAGCGTCGATGACTGTAACTGTGGTGCTGGCAGCAATTTAATGACGCTTTTTTGCCATTTACTGTTCAGAAATGCATCAGTTACTCTGTGCTCTGGCACACAGATGAGAGTGCTCTGAAATCGGTGTAGATGGCCAGAATGAATTTACCTTTACATGATTCTGCAAGTAAATAACCAACCAGGTTCAATGTTAGCTAGCTAACATTAGGCTATAGCTAGCCAAACAAATGGCTCTGAGATACTAATAATAAGATCATACATGTAATGTTAGCTAGCGAGCCAGCCAGCCAACATTAGCTAGCTAGCAGTACACTTTAACTTGAAATGAAACCCCTTCCTGTCAAAATTAGAAATGTCTAATATCTGAAAATGTAGCCAGCTAGACTATCTTACCCGTACACATAATTCATAGATGTATGTGTCTCCTGTCGGATGCCACTGTTGCCCTTAGTTTGAAGATGCAATCCGGAGACTGGTGTTTTCTCCATCTCCTTAGCTATCATACTCAAATTCCTTGATTTCAAAACTCGGCCCTCCAGAAAGTAGAGGGCAACAATTATGCAGTTGAGCAACACGATACATTTTTTAAAAAGCCACGTTAGACAAGATTATCTAGACAGAAGCGTGCTATATGGCACACAAATCCAAACGCATCTCTCGGCATGTCCAGCCCACTCATTATCTCAGCCAATCATGGCTATCTGGAGGTTGCTGTCATTTTCTGTGGCTAAACCAACTGGGCTTGTAATTTAACAAATGTATTCATATTTACAGATGGCATACAAGTTTGTTATTAAAGGAACATTAAAGTTCACATGTTCGAGAAGGCATTTCTGCCAAAAAACATTTTGATTAAAAAAAATGTTTTGTTCAAAAGGCTCTCCTGTGAAGTAGTGACCCGCGACATATGCCTAGTTTCCTGAAATTGGTCACATATGGACTTGGTCTTTTACCAAATAGGGCTCTCTTTTGTATACCACCCCTACGTTGTTACAACACAACTGAATGGCTCAAACGCATTAAGGAAATCAATTCCACAAATGAACTTTTAACAAGGCACACCTGTAAAAGTAAATGCAAACAAAAGTAAATACACTATAAACATACAGCTGGCTGGCTATACGCTGCAACGGCAGGATAGAACAGCGACGCAACCAGAGGAAAAGAACTTCTGGACCAACTTTACTCCACACACAGAGATACAAAGATCTCCCTCACCCTCTATTTGGCAAATCTGACCATAATTCTATCCTCCTGATTCCTGCTTACAATCAAAAAATTAAGCAGGAAGCACCAGTGACTAGATCAATAAAAAAAGTGGGCAGATGAAGCAGATGCTAAGCTACAGGACTGTTTTGCTAGCACAGACTGGAAAATGTTCTGAGAGTCCTCCGATGGCATTGAGGAGTACACCACATCAGTCATTGGCTTCATCAATAAGTGCATCGAGGATGTCGTCCCCACAGTTAACGTACGTACATACGCCAACTAGAAGCCATGGATAACAGGCAACATCCGCACTGAGCTAAAGGATAGAGCTGCCGCTTTCAAGGAGCAAGATCCTCCTATGCCCGCTGACGAACCATCAAACAGGTAAAGCGTCAATACACGACTAAGATCAAATCGTACTACACCGGCTCTGACGCTCGTCAGATGTGGCAGATGTGACGAGCTAAACTACTTCTATGCTCGCTTCGAGGCAAATGGCACTGAAACATGCATGAGAGCACCAGCTGTTCCAGAAGACTGTGATCACACTCTCCGCAGCCGATGGGATTAAGACCTTTAAACAGGTCAGCATTCACAAGGCAGCAGGGCCAGACGGATTACCAGGACGTGTACTGAGAACATGCGCTGACCAACTGGCAAGTGTCTTCACCGACATTTTCAACTTCTCCCTATCCGAGTCTGTAATGCCAACATGGATTTAAGCAGACCACCATAATGCCTGTGCCCAAGAACACTAAGGTAACCTGCCTAAATGACCACCAAACCATAGCACTCACGTCTGTAGCAATGAAGTGCTTTGAAAGGCTGATCATGGCTCACAACACCATTATCCCAGAAACCCTAGACCCACTCCAATTTGCATACCGCCCCAACAGATCCACAGATGATGTAATCTCTATTGCACTCCCCACTGCCCTTTCCCACCTGGACAAAAGGAACACCTATGTGAGAATGCTATTCTTTGACTACATGTTAGCATTCAACACCATAGCACCCTCAAAGCTCATCAATAAGCTAAGGAACCTGGGACTAAATGCCTCCCTCTGCAACTGGATCCTGGACTTCCTGACGGGCCACCTCCAGGTGGTAAGGGTAGGTAACAACACATCTGCATGCTGATTCTCAACACAAGAGCCCCTCAGAGGTGCGTGCTCAGTGTCCTCCTGTACTCCCTGTTTACTCATGACTGCATGGCCAGGCATGATTCCAACACCATCATTAAGTTTCCCAATGACACAACAGTGGTAGGCCTGAATCACTGACAACGACGAGACAGCCTATAGGGAGGAGGTCAGAGACCTGGACGGGTGGTGCCAGGACAACAACCTCTCAACGTAATCAAGACAAAGGAGATGATTGTGGACTACAGGAAAAAGAGGACCGAGCACGCCGACATTCTCATCGACGGGGCTGCAGGGGGACAGGTTGAGAGCTTCAAGTTCCTTGTTGTCCACATCACCAACAAACTAACATGGTCCAAGCACACCAAGACAGTTGTGAAGAGGGCACGAGACTGAAAATATTTGGCATTGGTCCTCAGATCCTCAATTTTTGACAGCTGCACTATTGAGAGCATCCAGAGTGGCATGGAAATAGGATTACATTGCTAAAGTAGGCAAATAATTACATGATAATCAATGCTTGACATGATAATCAATGCTTGACATGATAATCAATGCTTGACATGATAAATCGATGCTTGACTGCCATTTGACAAATAGAAATATTCTCGCTCTTATCCATAATAATGTCATCATGTATTGTAGACTACACTCACTGTAACTGCGAGCTGTTGGCGTGCCAACATCAGACTAGGCACATTTGCTATTTAAAGCAACAGTTTTTGTGACCAAACTAATGGTGGAGTTGAAATTGCGATAGAAACACATTGAACATTAGATTTTTATTCGGTACATGAAAACTTAAGCGAAAAAGTACATTTTCTGTGCACTACGTCAGCACTCACAGTTCAGTTTGATGGAAACACACCACTGGTAGGAACATTTGCATATTTTCTTTATGTGGATTTTAGAATATTTGCATGAAAATCTGTGGCCAATTGGATGGACACCTAGCTACTGACTCTCTCCCTATTGACCCATTACTAGCTACAACTTCAAAGTTCGTTGGAGAGGATCAGCTTGAGCAAAGAGAGGTGTAGAATCACTGATCTACAAATTATTTTCCCTGCCAAATAACAGGCTTTGTGGTATTAAGATTTGTAGAGCTACCTGACCTAGCTTAGGCCTCCATCAAACACTCACACAGCCCGACATTGATTGATTAATTAGCAACAGCTTGTGTCAATTAAAGATAATTTCCCAGGATTTTCTACCTGTGTCAAACCATGTTGATAATGCTAGAAATAGAACCAACCAAAACAACTGACCCTAGTCTTTGTATGTATTTTACAGACATTATTGTAATAAAAGTTGTTACATTTTTTTTATCTCTATGTAGCATGTCTTTCATGATCCAGTACAGTGGAGGCTGCTGATAGGAGGATGGCTCACAATAATGTCTGGAATGGAGTTAATGGAATGTCATCAAACCAATGTGTTAGACTTATTTGATAACATTCCACTAATTCCACTCCAGCCATTAACACGAGCCCGTTCACCCCAATTAAGGAGCCAGCAACCTCCTATGATCCAGTACAGGTATTTATTGGCCTAGCTTTATATACCAGTACCTGTTACACCACAGTTTGTTATCCACAGCCTCTCATCACACACAGCCCATTAGATTCTGCTGCCTCCATCAGGGTTTGAAGTGGAACACTGCACTTCTTATCCAAGCCCTCTGTTTTTCCTTCTCTATGCCAGACTTTCTTGAACCCTTTGCTTGTGTCTGTTGCCACTGTCATTATGTATAATGCATTATTCATACCAGTGCTTGCTTTGCTCCTCGGCACCATTTGAGAGCAGTTTGGTCCCAGGCAGGTATTATTAATGTGGGGCAAGGACTTAGAATTAATCTCTCATTACCTCTGTCTGGCCTTTTGCAAGGAATCTTTGACATCACCTCAAGTGAAATAGCCAACACAGCTTAAGATGTGATTTTCCATTTGGTGATGCCTACTGAAGTGAAACAGCCAACTTAACCCTACATGATGATGCCCCCCCCATTTTTACTGTAGTGCTAAAGCTGGCTGTAGGATGCAAATTCTTGTTTTTTGATTGAATATTATCTTCTTTCATGTCGAAGTTTCGCCTCGGAATACGGGCACTCTCAACCATGCTGCTTGGGGCATGTTGGAGCATCTCTCTGGAGAAACGGTCTCTGCTTTCATTGTGTCACGTCAGGAGGGTAGCTAGCCAGAGGCAAACCTGCCACTTTATTTGGAAGGCAGGCATCCATAATTAACATCCATAACTTAAGAGTTGCTTCCTTCTTCTGGGAATGGAAATGGGTCTTGTTCACAGAACTGAGAAATAAAGGAAAAGTAATACATAACATATCAGTGTATGATGGATAACTAAAGTAGGATATTGGATCATTAAAGTAGTAAAATTGATCCCTAAAGTAGTTTGATGGATCATTAAAGTAGCATGATGGATCACTAAAGTAGATTGATGGATCCCTAAAGTAGGGTGATGATCCCTAAAGTAGGATGATGTATGCCTAAAGTAGATTGATGATACCTAAAGTAGTATGATGGATCACTAAAGTAGTATGATGGATAACTAAAGCAGATGATGGATAACTAAAGCAGATGATGGATCACTAAAGTTGGATGATGGATCCATAAAGTATGACTGTGTATCACTAAAGTAGGATAATGGATCGTGAAAGTAGGGTGATGGATTATTAAAGTTGAATGATGGATCACTAAAGTACGACTGTGTATCACTAAAGAAGGATGATGGATCACTAAAGTAGAATGATGAATCACTAAAGTGGTATAATGGATCACCAAAGTAGTATAATGGATCGCTAAAGTAGTATAATGGATAACCAAAGTAGAATAATGTATCACCAAAGTAGGATAATGGATCACTAAAGTAGCATAATGGATCACTAAAGTAGAATAATGGATCACCAAAGTAGGATGATGGATCACTAAAGTAGGATGGTGAATCACTAAAGTAGATTAATGGACCACTAAAGTAGGATAATGGATCACCAAAGTTGGATGATGGGTCACTAAAGTAGCACTGTGGATCACTAAAGTAGTATGAGGGATCACTAAAGTAGAATATGATACTGTTGGACCGCCAGGGGAAACTCATTCTGTCCCCTTTACCCCACACACTGCATGTCTTAATAATGATAAGCTGTTTAAATACAGTAGCAGTGATTTCCTCAGGATATTAAAGTACAGTAGCTAGATCAGCAAAGAATCATCTGACAGTTTCTACAGTAGATTTACTGGTGAAGAGATAAAAAGAGGATATTAGACCCACCCACGACTGTAATAATGAAATCATTAGAATCACGATCCTTTTCAGAAACATTAAGAGGCAAGGCCATCATGGGTTTACAGTATATGATGCAGTGATCAGTGAATAGACATCCTTCAAGATTGACTTCATTTCTGAGAGCACCAAAGCCGCTTAAAAAACACTGCTTTTTAAATTTCCCACATGTGCTTAGACAGGCAGGCAGAGAGTAAATACATCTGGTTCATATGGATTAGGACTCCTTGTTCGGGAGGCAGGAGGACACTCCTTGCTCAACCCACTATGAAATTGTATACATGGAAGGCAGAAAGATACAAGCATTTCCAAAGAATTTGTCCCAGCCTGCCTGCCTTCCCCTCCTGACTGGCAGTTGCAGTGATAGCTGAGCAGTTAGTTGATCTCTTCAGTCATAGGCGGAAGAGCAGCTCATAGGTCCTCTAGAAGCTCAGGGTCACAACCTGAGTGGGACTGAGATTAGTCAGACTTCGGCGCAACTCTTGTGAGTCTGGGAGAGTCTGAGACTGAGAGAGCTCAGCCAGGTAATCAAATTAAACTCCCAATCGATTTGTGGGTGGTAATGAATGGTTGAAATGGTTACGAAAACACACACTCTCAACATGAACCTCCTGCCTAGTGCCTTCCCACTAAATACAGACATCAATTCAACGTCTATTTCATGTTGGTAAATGACGTGGAAACAACATTGATTCAACCAGTGTGTGCTCAATGGGTTCCTTCCACTTCACACGAGGCTAGGCATACCGAGTGCTTCGCCCTTTTCAGAGCGGACGTGGTGGCAGGATATCTGCGGGAGCCACTGTTTGCCTCTACCGGGGTGAGTGTTGTTGTAATTAGGTTGATCCTGAGGCCCCCACCAGTTTTTATTTTTAACTCTGTTATATTTCATGGCGGCATGAATAATTGCAGTGACTGATGGGGACATGCTGGGAATTAATCCGGGGACCCAATCTGCTTTCATTATTCTGCTCCACTTCTGCCTGCTGCGTTTTACAACAGCATACTATTACTGGTGCTCCGCCTCGGCCGCATGGGGTCTTGGGAGAACCGGTGAAATATTTACAGGAAACCTCCCTAACTAGTTACTACACCCCTAAGCCCCTCCACTCAGCCAGCTCCCAACTCCCTCCCCTATCAGACTTCTGCTTGGCTGGACCGGTAGCTTCCCCTCGTCTCACCTACCTATCATCATCATACAACTGCGTGCTTTAACTCTGTGAGCTCTCAGGTGGTGTTGCCATACAACGAGAACATCGAACTAACAGTGAAAGAATGCATGTACAACAGGTCACCATTGACCAATAACCCAAAGGTTATAAATAAGCATCAATTAACGTATGGAACTGTAAATGCAAGAGAAACAAGGATGTGAGAGAAACAGCTGTACTCATTCTCTACCCATCGTAATCACTGTTGACTCGTTTAGGTCAATAGCATTATGCAACGCACAGAAAAAAGTACCCCCCATTTATCCTATGATGGTTTGTGATTAAAGTTGCAACAGTCTACAGGGTACACTCTTAGAAAAAGGATTCCAAAAGGGTTCTTTGACTGTCCCCATAGGAGAACCCTTTTTGGTTCTAGGTAGAACCGTTTTGGGTTCCATGTACAGCCCTCCGTGGAAAGGGTTCTACATTGAACCCAAAGGGGTTTTACTTGGAACTAAAAGGTTTCTACCTGGAACCAAAAAGGGTTCTTCAAAGGGTTCTCCTATGAGAACCTTTTAGGTTCTACGGCCTGCGGCGACACTAATGCGTGCAAGTCAGTCCTTGTTACATCACTCAGATCCAGTGTGTATGTTCTGTTCACTCAACTTCACATTCACTTAAGTATTGTTGCAATAAAACAAAAAAAAGGAATATAGAATGAAGAATGACATTGTAGAAATGTAATGTAGAAGACTTCCTCCTGATGGGTTCAACAGCTTGGAAAAGTAGGCTGAATGTTGGCATGTGATCAGTGACGTTACATAGGTAAGGGCCAGGTCGCCAGACTCAGAACAAGGACAAATAGGGTGAGGTTAGGGTGAGGGTTAGGATATGGGTGAGGGTTACTGTTAGGGTGAGGGTTAAGGTTACGGTGAGGGTGAGGGTTAGGGTGAGGGTTAGGGTTACAGTTAGGGTGAGGGTAGGGTGAGGGTTAGGGCGAGGGTTACGTGAGGATTAGGGTTAGGGTGAGTGTGAGTGTGAGGGTTAGGATGAGGGTTAGAGTTAGAGTTAGGGTGAGGGTTACGGTTAGGATGAGGGTTAGGGTGGGGAGGGTGAGGGTAGGGTGAGGGTTAAGGGGTGAGGGTTAGGTGAGGATTAGCGTGAGAGTGAGGGTGCGGTTTAGGGTGAGGGTTATGTGAGGGTGAGGGTGAGGGTTATGGTGAGGGAATGCTCTGGGTCTATAGTCACAAAGGACACATTATCCAGATGGAGTGAGGGTAGGGTGAGGGTTGCGTGAGGATTAGGGTTAGGGTGAGGGTTAGGGTGAGGAGGGTGAGGGTAGGGTAGGGTGATGGTAGGGTGAGGGTGAAGGTTAGGGTTATGTGAGGATTAGGGTTAGGGTGAGGGTTATGTGAGGATTGGGGTTAGGGTAAGTGTGAGGGTTTAGGGTGAGTGTGAAGTTTTATGGTGAGGGTGAGGTTTAAGGTGAGGGTGAGGGTTAGAGTGAGGATTAAGGTTAGGGTGAGGGTGAGGGAATGCTCGGGGGCTGTAGCCACAACAGACCCATTATACAGATGGGGAGACACAAACTCCAATGTGTTTCCATGGAGACTATGTCTACGTCGTCTCCTCCTATCTGTATTTTGGAAGTCCTTCAGCCGGGAAGATTGACGGAGAACTATTTGTAATTGTGTTGAGACATGAGAGAAATGGGCAGCTGAGTCAGACAGAGCCCTGACCTGATGTGGCCATAAAGAGGGCCTCTCTGATGGCTTCCGCCCCAAATCCTTTCTCCTACTCCTCCAAGGTTACCACAACAAACCAGTAATCGTGGAGAAATTACAAGATTATGTTTTAATACTGTTATTGCATCGAATGACAGTTTTATGCAACAGATTAGTGTTCTTAGAACTCGTTTGTGTCTGTGTGAACTGAGAGGAGCTTCTGAGATTTAACTCTATTTAACTCTCTCGGAGCCCAGATTCCATAGAATGAGTTGGTCGTTGTGTAGAGGGAGGTGCCAGGGTGGAGATGGCTCGGGTATGGGTAATGATGAGGGGACTTGTTTTGGGGGCCAGACCCTGATTTCCACACAATGAGAACAGTCTTTACAGCAGATATTGTCTGCAGTGAATTATTAATTTCTTTCATACGAATCCTAACCTTGTGACCCATTCCACACATCTGTTGTTTGTCATGTAGACTAAGGGGGTGTACCTTTGCTATAAAATGTGTTTGTATTCTTTTTCTCGGGGCTCTCAACTAATCATCTAAGTGTGGTTCGTCGACCAGCCATCGTTATTGCAGAAGCTCTCACATCATTCACTTGTGTTTGTGGTGTGACATGCTTTCCTTATTAATACGTTTTGAGTAAAGTAATATCCTGATTGGTGATTCACCTTGTCTCTCCTCATTATTTATTATGAACTTGTTCTCAACTTGCCTACCTGGTTAAATAAAGGTGAAATAAAAAATTAAAAATACACTAACTAGCCTTATCGAAAATAGGCCCCTTGTCAATGCCTGTTTAGAGGCAGCCTTCTCTAAGGTGTAAAGACTTCAGGGACAAAGCAAAATGCCATAACCAGAGAATAATAAAATAATGTGACACGAGTTGTATTTCTCATTATACAAAAAAATACTTAGTAGTAGAATGGAATGTATTTCTCAGCAAGTTGTTTGTTGTTGAGATGTCAAAACACTCTGTGAGAGCATGGGGAGCTGGAAACATGGTCTGCAAAGTTACAAACAGAAACGGCAAATGCTTAAAAAGTAAAAAAGACTTAAAAATAACATTGTCAGGAAACATCAGCATCAACCTGACAACCTAGCGACCTTAAAGTAAACTGTACAATGCAGAGAGGCCTTTGGGGGGAAAACAGACACAGAAAAGCAAGAAATACTAGTTTGAATACATTGACTTCTCTGATGCTGAAGGAAAATGCTTTGAGGACAGCACTGGCTGCAGTGTTATTAACAGAGGGAAACAGATGGATCCTGAGCACATGTTACGCCCCTGGACTGATCAGGTGCAGTGTCCAATGCTTCAGAATGATCAAGGTGACTCTTTACATTAGCTATCCTGGCACGGTCATCATACAGTCGATATTAGGACCCTTGGGCAATACATAATTTATGAAGCAAAGAATGCTGAATTCACTCTTTCCATTGCAACATTATCAAATACCATTCAGTGACGCTATAGGGAGGTTTGATATACCATTCAGTGACGCTATAGGGAGGTTTGATATACCATTCAGTGACGCTATAGGGAGGTTTGATATACCATTCAGTGACGCTATAGGGAGGTTTGATATACCATTCAGTGACGCTATAGGGAGGTTTGATATACCATTCAGTGACGCTATAGGGAGGTTTGATATACCATTCAGTGACGCTATAGGGAGGTTTGATATACCATTCAGTGACGCTATAGGGAGGTTTGATATACCATTCAGTGACGCTATAGGGAGGTTTGATATATCTGTGGACCAAAAGTGTTCCAAAAATCAGGCACTCTTTCTCTTATCCTGAGTGTGTCCCCTAAGCCTCCCGCGTGCAAACAGAACACAGAACACATTGGTCAGCAGGAAATAGATGGATGAGGGTAAAACTTTTGGCTGACCTTAAGTGGCATTGTTTCCTTCTATCATCGTTTTCCGAACCCTGGAAAATCACCATCGCCACTAAATCTCACAACCAACACTACAGCACTCTCTCCTTAAATGCTCTGTAAATACTTATCTCCATATTGATATCCATCCTCTAACAGGGTAAATGGGCTATTGTTAATGTACTACCAGGCATCCGCATTGTCAAAGCTATTTATACTGTAAAGGGCACAACTCCTATCTCGACATGCTCAATATTCTGACTAGCACCTCTCTCTCTCAATACCTGCTGTATTGGTGGTGGTGGCTCTCCATCTGGCTCAAGCTGTTGATCTGTGTGTCCTGTGGTGAGCCTGCTGTTCACTGTCTGCAGTTTACAAGACTACATCCCCATATTGACCTCAGCAGCCTCTCACAGCAAGGGATGTACTGCACTCTGCTGGCTTCTTCCTTCTTCATTTAACCAATCCAAGAGGCCTGGAGAGGCCATATCTCTTCTCTGCAGCAGTTATTGCTGGGAGCCCCATCAGACTCTTCTCCCTGGCTGGCCCACTGGTGGCCTTTATTTTATATGGAACCCAGGGCTCCTCTGGCTTTATGTGCTCACCAACAGTAAAAATTACCATTACAGTGTGCCATGGAGGCTCACACAGTGATATTTTAAACAGTCGAAAGACTGTTGCCTCACTGTTAGCCTCCTTTTTTTTGGCGTCTTCACATGTTGAGCGGATGCCACTGTGCATGATCTCTTTTCAGCTTTTTTCTGTCCAGATGGAGAGAAAAAAAAGGTTCTGTGCTTCACAGCATCTCCATGTCAATGGAAACCGTTCGATTCTTACTTCATCCTATGTTGTGTGAAATCACTGTAAGACTGAAGGCGTAAGCCAGATTCAGCTTCTGAATGGGGGAAATCTAGACCCGGGTAACGCTTGCATAAATTTAAGTTCTATTCACTTTTCTCTCTACACGTATTCTAACCTTGAATTTACACATGGGGAAAGTCCGTTTTTCAAGGTAGACGTTTGAGGAGGAGACCAGAGAAATGGAGGTGTGTCTACAATATATTCTGACCTTGATTTCATTTCCTAATAATTCACCACGTTTAAACACGGGGAAACTATGAATAAGGTTGAGTCCCTGACGGTTCTGAGTGGACTGCACTGTAAATTAGAAATTGAGAGCTATCGATAAGAGCTAATTAAATTAATACTCCATCTGTTTGGAGGAGGAGAAGGGGATTGTAAATACAAATAGCAATTATTTAAAGATGGGTATTCATATTGAAGCAAACTGAAAATCATAACAACATGACATGTATTGCAGCCCCTTTTCCACAGTGAAGTTGGCTATAAATAGCTGTGCAGATATTCAGAATTTTCTGTGTATCTTCTCAAGATTGGCGGGACGAGACCCAAGCTATAGGCTTCTGTAGCGCTGAACGTATTGAGTTGATTTGTGTGCTTTAGAATGTTTTCATTAAATGCCCAGGCTTCTCTCAAATTTTTCTTACAAATTTGTATCATGTTAAAAACTAGCCACTTTGGGGTTGCCACCGTCAGTAATAGCCATTGATTTATAACTGTCACTTTAGTGTTAGTTTTGTTCAACTAAATTCCATTCCAATCTGTTCACCTTTCCTTCCTCTGTCAAGTCAATGTAAGTAGTTCCTGAGGGTCGCTAGCATTAGTGGATCATATTTGGTTAACGTTGTGAAATCATTTAGGACATGTAGCCTATTTGAATCAGTTATGGAACTGATTATGGAACCACACTAAGCAGTTTAAACCTGAAGCCTGGCTACTGTCATTAGGCTACAATTCCATGATTAGTGAGGAATGTACGGTGTTTATAGGACTACTGCTCAACCCCTATTATAGTCCAGTGTGATCAAACGCACATCATTTAGTCGGTATAAAAGAATACCCATGTACTTTAATGAGGCAACATTGTGTCTGGCAGTCATAAAGTACATAGCGACTGGACTTTTGGGCTCTTCGTTTCTAATGCTACTTCTATGTTCGGATATGTGTATCCTGAGTGCCTGGTGGGTCTTGCCCACATAGACCAGGCCACAAGGGCATTTCAATAGGTAGACTACATTCTTTGTAGCGCATGTTGTAATACCTTTCATTCTTAAAGGTTTTCCTGTCATAGGATGTGTGGTATTTGCTCATGGAATTACACTTTGCACAATGTGCGCACCAGTAAAACCCTTATTGTATACTTTTCTCCTCTTCTGATATTTAATCGATTGAACTTGAATATGTACATTTTAAGGATAAATAAAACCACTGTATATTTAATTCATCAATATGTTTTGTGTAAAGTCTTTCCAAACCTTTATTGATTTAGAAATACTTCCCTAAATAAATAATCTACAGAATCAGAGTATTTTTTTGACATCTCAATTGATGCGGAAAAACAGAGAAAAATATGCATCTATTTCGATTTTAGATGTCTTTCTTTCATCGATCCCTAATTTTTTCAACCCATCCTCTAGATTTATTCTAGTGAGTCTGTTGACAAAATTCAAAGTAAAAAGGTACACAATATTTAAAGGGATGACTTCAGATACATCTACTGAAAACCCTTTTGAAGCCAAACTCCAAGAGAAACTGTGGGAGGGTTTTCAGAGGTTGAATAAAATGTATTAAAAAAATGTATTCAGTGTGGCAAGGTAGCCACACCCATAGAGCGTTATGCGCTTGCGTAAGGTAAGTCTGAATACCAACTACTGAGAAGTGAGTAGCATGCGGTAGGAAAGGTGTGCATTTCCTGAGTCTGAATCGGCCCCAGGATGCATAGTAGTGTCGTGTCTTTGGCTATGCCGGATTAAGTGATATGACATGCTATTCTATAAAATAATTTCTCCATAATTAATATTACCTGATTGAGCTAATCATGTAAATGTAATTAACTAGTGTCGTGTCTTTACTATCATTAACTGAAGACTGATAGTTTTTTATCAAAGATTCTCTGCAATTAGTTACTAGCGCGATCAACTGATTAATCACGTAACTAATTAACTAGGAAGTCAGGGCACCAATGAAAAATATTCAGATTACAAAGTTATAATTTCCTAAAATAACTTTTCAGATATTTTATCTGATCAATTAGTCTTCGAATTAATGAATTATTTACTGTACATCACGTTAGTCTCATTCCAAACGTCGTAAATTGTTGGTTATCTGCAACAACCCAGTCTTCACTATGAGTCATCCATACATCAATTGTCTTAAATAATTTATTTATTACTAACTAAGTAATTCACAGAAATGCATAAACAAACATGATAGGAGAATGTGCCCTAGTGGGCTGAACCGGCATGGCGGCTTGTTAAACAAAAAGGGGGAGTGGGGGTCGACTAAGAAGTCACTACAGAGTGATAATTATAACAATTCAAATGTGAATCCTTTACACATGAACGCTCACTCATTTGGGAACAATTACAATCAATATATATATTTACGCTCAGTGTGTCGTCTTGATTGCTGGTGAAAAGTTTGTGTCTTTCGTAGAATTGTCCATCTCGCTCCCTCTCTCTCTCTGTCTTGGTTAGAGGGGATAGTTCAAAGAGACATTCGTTATATAATGTATGTTTCGGCGGTTGTCGTTCTTTGTGATCAATGATACCGAATTCCTAGCTGCAGACAAGTAATTAATATCAAAGACTTGTTCTCATTCTATTGGTATTGATAGTCTAAGAGTTTAACCACGTGGTATGGTTAAAAGATTCTGCAACCTTTAGCCATCTCATAATTTAGGTAAGCTCGGTCTGGTGATAATTTCTCAAAGTTGGGTTTTATTCGGAATGGCAGAAAAGGGCTGTCCCAGGATGTCTGACCGCTCAGGGGCGGTCCTTTGATTTAGTTCAAATCCAATTCCCTTTTTGAGTTTTCCTTCATTAAACAGTCCAAAATCACATTGTAAAATTGTGGAAACAGTATCATACTCACCCATTCATCTTATACAACAATTACATGTAAACCTTATTTCTAGGGCTATTATATGAACAGCATTATGGTAATGTGGCCACACCGTCTCCCATGAGCTTCCCAAGTTGTGACAAACGGACCAGTGCATAGATGGATTCTTCACCGATCTTTTACACTTTCTCCGGAACATGAAATTTGTTCATACCTCAAGTTCTGTGAGGTGGAAGGATTTCCTTTGTCTCCATGAATAACTACTCTCTATAACTGTGTGTCCATGAGGTCTTCTCAGGAATTTACGACCTCTGACCACAGCAGCCTAGTTGAAGGAGGCAAGGGGGAGGCAGGGAGAGGGGCATGGGCTGGCTATACCCAAAGAGGCCAACGTCATGACACTAGAGAGTCGGGCACCACAAAATTATATTTATAGAGCTGTTATCTTCCAAATAAACTCTTAAAGTCCTAGCCATATTTTACATCAATAGCAGTCAATATTAATTGTCATCTTAATTCAATCTCATCTGAAAGTTGTAAATTCTTGGTTATCTGCACAAACCCTGGCTAACAAGTTGAACCAGCAATACAAAATTGGGTTTAATTATATATTTACTAAATACTTAACTAATCAGACAGAATTACACATACACATAATTAAATCATAACTTGATTACAAATTACGTCATAAAGGAAAACGTCCCTAGCGGGCGGAACAGATATGACAGCTTGTTACACAAAAGATAAGGGCTGGGTTTGAGTGAAAGAGCGGGAAGACTGAGGAACAAAGGGCGAAGCTGTGCTATCGTAAATACAGTATCTTATGCATTCTAAATTACCGCCCATTTGGAAAATGCAATAAATATTTACTCTGAGCTGCGCTTCGGTAGGTTGGTGGTAGATGGAAGGCCGTGTTGCCCAACCGAGTCCTTTGTCCTTTGAAGAATGTCTCTGCTGGTAAATTGAATACGTTGTAGTAACGTCGTTGTGTGGTAGACGTGATACTCTGTCCGTTCCTTCCTAACCCTCGTTTGCAGCGGCTGTTGCTAACTCAACGACCAGGAGGTATCAATTCTGTAGTGAATAAGAGTTCAAAGTTCATACCATTCGCAACCAAAGCTCACACTGATGTTGGCTTCGTTCTGTAGTTATTATCTGAACCATTCTGACATCGGACCGTTGTCCTCACGTCCTCGGAACAGGATATTGTCGTCAAGGGCTTATATAGGAAGGGAGAGGAGGGCGTGTTTGAAAAGTTTTATAGCCCATGTCAGTTCACAGGGGTGGGCTGATTGAGCAAAGCCCTATCTTATGAAAACCCAAATCTCATATTTTAGAAGATAAAATCACATTTCATCCCATCACGAATAATTTCATATTCAAACATTTAAATTGAACAACAATTCCATGTGAATCCGATAACTCTGATGTGTAGACTTTCCACTGTAGAGTTTATGTCATCTTATCATTGATGAGAATGTCTCAGATGACAACTGAACACATCATATTCATCAAGTACCACCGCATATGTTCAATTGGTAGGATTACCAGAATATAGTTCATTTCCCCCCACCTTCTGATGTTCCCAGAATCTCTATGTTAACAAAGGGTTTTGCAAATGTAACATCAGTAGGGTAGAGAGAGGAAAAAGGGGGGAAGAGGTATTTATGACTGTCATAAACCTACCCCCAGACCAACGTCATAACAGTAGATTATGACAAGGAACATTGGAAATTCATTCTTTCTAAGTGTGGAACAGCATCTCATTTTGGAGCATTATGAAAGTGGGATTATATAGAAGTTTTTCTGTTTATATTGGGTTGAAGATGACATACCTGTATTCCTGTTTCCTCCTCTTCAGCACATCTAGAAATGTTATCTCAGCTCAGATTTCTGCTGAGCTAGACCTTTATGCACACTTGGAAAGTGTGACATGACCACCATCCTTGGCTAAGCACAACGATGTGCAGTTAGGGTTAGGGTTATGTCCTAATTTCACACAGGTATGTCCTAATTTCACACAGTAATGTCCTAATTTCACGCAGTAATGTCATAATTTCACGCAGTAGTGTCTGAAATTCTCGCAGTAAGTTCCTAATATCACACGGTAATATCACACAGTAATGTCCTAATTTCACACAGTAATGTCCTAATTTCACGAGGCAAAATCATGCCCGAAGGTTATTTACTTCTGCATGAAACTGCTTGTAACTGGAGATGAAAAAATACTAACATACTAACAACATGCAAAGCAAACAAAGCAGAAATTGTATTATGCCAGCCATTTGCAAATAAACTGTAAAACTTTACTCTTTTGAAAATCTGTAAATACCTTCCTAATATTGATAATATCCCTTTTGCACTCAGGACAATCTCAATTCATCAGGGCATGGACTACGAGGTGTCAGTGTTCCACAGGGATACTGGCCCATGTTGACTCCAATGCTTTCCACAGTTGTGTCAAGTTGGCTGAATGTCCTTCGGGTGGTGGACCATTCTTGATACACATGTGAAACTGTTGATCTTGAAGAACCCAGCAGCGTTGCAGCGTTGCAGTTCTTGACACAAACTGGTGCGCCTGGCACATACTACCATACCCCGTTCAAAGACACTTAAATCTTTTGTCTTGCCCATTCACCTTCCATGTCAAAAATGTCTCAAGGCTTAAAAATCCTTCTTTAACTTCTTTGGGATAGGGGGCGGTATTTTGACGTCCGGATGAAAAGCATGCCCAAAGTAAACTGCCTGCTACTCAGGCCCAGAAACTAGGATATGCATAGATTTGGATAGAAAACACTCTAAAGTTTCTAAAACTGTTAAAATAATGTCTGTGAGTATAACATAACTGAAATGGCAGGCAAAACCCAGAGGACAAATCATAAAATTAAAAAAATCAGCATACCACTGATTTCAATGCCTGGCACTTTTATAATAGGGCGAAATCGTCCCTGATTGCAGTTCCTAGGGCTTCCACTACATGTCAACAGTCTTTAGAAAGAGTTTCAGGCTGGTTTTTGGAAAAATGAGGGAGAAGTTGTAGTTTTTCTAAGTGGCTCCCATTTTGGCTGTAGTGTTTCCAGGCGCATTGCTGAGAGAGCGCGTTCTTTATGTTTATCTCCGGGAAAGACAACGATTCTCCGTCTTAAATTGTATTGTTTATTTGCGTATTAGGGTACCTAAGGATTTATTATAAACGTTGATTGACTTGTTTGGATAAGTTTATTGGTAATGTTTGGGATTCATTTTGTATGCATTTTGACGGAGGGAAACCGAGTAGATTAAACTGAGTTTTTATGGAGATAAAGAAGTAATTTATCGAACAAAAGGACCATTTGTTATGAAGCTGAGACCTTTTGGAGTGCCAACAGAAGAAGACCTTCAAAAGGTAAGGCATATATTATATCTCTAAGGGCCATATATCGCTATTTATATCATATATCATATCTGCCATATATCGCTATTTCTGACTTTCGTGTCGCAACTCCCTGGTTGAAAAGGATTTGTTATGCATGTGTGTGCTGGACACTGTCCTCAGATAATCACATGGTTTGCTTTCGCCGTAAAGCCTTTTTGAGATCTGACACCTTGGCTGGATTAACAACAAGTTAAGCTTTATTTTGATGTATTGCACTTGTGATTTCATGAAAGTTTATGTAACGGCTCTCTTCTATCTCCTCCTCTGACGAAGAGGTAGAACAAGGATCGGACCAAAATGCAGCGTGATGATGATTCATGATATATTTTAATGAAGGAAAACCTATACATACAGAAACTACAAAACTAACAAAATGAAATAATGAAAACCGAAACAGCCTATCTGGTGAAATACAAAACACTAAGACAGGAACAATCACCCACAAACACACAGTGAAACCCAGGCTACCTAAATATGGTTCCCAATCAGAGACAACGAGAATCACCTGACTCTGATTGAGAACCTCAGGCAGCCATAGACTATGCTAGACACCCCTACTCAGCCACAATCCCAATACCTACTAAAACCCCCAATACCACAACACAACACAAAATAACCCCATGTCACACCCTGGCCTGACCAAATAATTATATAAACACAAAATACTAAGACCAGGGCGTGACAGTTTAATATTTATAGTAATTTAATTTGAATTTGGTGCCCTGCCATTTCACTGGATGTTGGCCAGGTGGGACGCTACCATCCCACCTATCCAAAAGAAGTTAACTTTTTGTCTCCTCCCTTTCATTTACGCTGATTGAAGTAGATTAAACATCAATAAGGAATCATAGCTTTCACCTGGATTCACCTAGTCAGTCTATGTCATGGAAAGGTGGCAGGTAGCCAAGTCAAATCAAATCAAATCAAATTTTATTTGTCACATACACATGGTTAGCAGATGTTAATGCGAGTGTAGCGAAATGCTTGTGCTTCTAGTTCCGACAATGCAGTAATAACGAACAAGTAATCTAACTAACAATTCAAAAAAAACTACTGTCTTATAACACAGTGTAAGGGGATAAAGAATATGTACATAAGGATATATGAATGAGTGATGGTACAGAGCAGCATAGGCAAGATACAGTAGATGATATCGAGTACAGTATATACATATGAGATAAGTATGTAAACCAAGTGGCATAGTTAAAGTGGCTAGTGATACATGTATTACATAAGGATGCAGTCGATGATATAGAGTACAGTATCAACGTATGCATATGAGATGAATAATGTAGGGTAAGTAACATTATATAAGGTAGCATTGTTTAAAGTGGCTAGTGATATATTTACATCATTTCCCATCAATTCCCATGATTAAAGTGGCTGGGTAGAGTCAGTGTCATTGACAGTGTGTTGGCAGTAGCCACTCAATGTTAGTGGTGGCTGTTTAACAGTCTGATGGCCTTGAGATAGAAGCTGTTTTTCAGTCTCTCGGTCCCAGCTTTGATGCACCTGTACTGACCTCGCCTTCTGGATGACAGCGGGGTGAACAGGCAGTGGCTCGGGTGGTTGATGTCCTTGATGATCTTTATGGCCTTCCTGTAGCATCGGGTGGTGTAGGTGTCCTGGAGGGCAGGTAGTTTGCCCCCGGTGATGCCCAGCAGACCTCACTACCCTCTGGAGAGCCTTACGGTTGAGGGCGGTGCAGTTGCCATACCAGGCGGTGATACAGCCCGCCAGGACTGTGCATCTGTAGAAGTTTGTGAGTGCTTTTGGTGACAAGCCGAATTTCTTCAGCCTCCTGAGGTTGAAGAGGCGCTGCTGCGCCTTCCTCACGATGCTGTCTGTGTGAGTGGACCAATTCAGTTTGTCTGTGATGTGTATGCCGAGGAACTTAAAACTTGCTACCCTCTCCACTACTGTTCCATCGATGTGGATGGGGGTGTTCCCTCTGCTGTTTCCTGAAGTCCACAATCATCTCCTTAGTTTTGTTGACGTTGAGTGTGAGGTTATTTTCCTGACACCACACTCCGAGGGCCCTCACCTCTTCCCTGTAGGCCGTCTCGTCGTTGTTGGTAATCAAGCCTACCACTGTTGTTCGTCCACAAACTTGATGATTGAGTTAGGCGTGCATAATTTGAACAGGGAGTACAGGAGAGGGCTCCTGCCACCCTTGTGGGGCCCCAGTGTTGAGGATCAGCGGGGAGGAGATTTTGTTGCCTACCCTCACCACCTGGGGGCGGCCCGTCAGGAAGTCCAGTACCCAGTTGCACAAGGGTCGAGACCCAGGGTCTCGAGCTTGAACTTGGAGGGTACTATGGTGTTGAATGCCGAGCTGTAGTCGATGAACAGCATTCTCACATAGGTATTCCTCTTGTCCAGATGGGTTAGGGCAGTGTGCAGTGTGGTTGAGATTGCATCGTCTGTGGACCTATTTGGGCGGTAAGCAAATGGAGTGGGTCAAGGGTGTCAGGTAGGGTGGAGGTGATGTGGTCTTGACTAGTCTCTCAAAGCACTTCATGATGACGGATGAGTGCACGGGGCGGTAGTCGTTTAGCTCAGTTACCTTAGCTTTCTTGGGAACAGGAACAATGGTGGCCCTCTTGAAGCATGTGGGAACAGCAGACTGGTATAGGGATTGATTGAATATGTCCGTAAACACACCGGTGGTTAAGTGTTGCGCCAGTAACCAAAAGGTTGCTACATCGAATCCCCGAGCTGACAAGGTAAAAATCTGTCATTCTGCCCCTGAACAAGGCAGTTAACCCACTGTTCCTAGGCTGTCACTGTAAATAAGAATTTGTTCTTAACTGACTTGCCTAGTTAAAAAATTTTTTTTAAAAGAGCAAGTATTCTGAATATTTGTACACTCAGTGTATATGTGTTAGTGTTTACATCTGAATGCACTGAAAACATTTCCCAACAGGCTCAGTTTGTTTCTGGATATGACAGCCCCTGTAGTACTGCCACTGCCTTAGGGTAGTAGAGAGAAGAGCAGCAAATCAGGCCTGTTCCAAGAAGACATGATGTGATGTGTTCTGCATCTCCACGCAGCATGAGGCCTTCTCTAGTGTGTGGGAAAATAAACAGTGGGCAAGCGGTTTCACGAGGCCATTAATCTCACCCCTAATTGACGATAGAACGATGTGCAGCTTTCGTTGTTATGACAGGTGAAATCAGGCTCCTGGTGCTCCACATCACTGAGCCCTTCAGGGTGGTGTGGGTGTTCCGGGTACAGTACATGAATTTATCCCAGGAAGATTATTTTGGGGAATATTTGTTCACTGGGTGCTCTAATTGCTTCGGCTCCACTGCACAGTAGATACTCAGGGCTCTATTTGAACAAACCTAATGCAATGGTCAATCTAAGCACAGGCGGTAGTTCTATGTGTTATAAGGTGTGTCAGAAATAGTTTTGCTATTTTCACTATTACAATTACTGGTACTCTTGCTGGCATTGGCGGGAAATGGCTGGGTTTTGATGAATTAACTAGCTGTGGATTTGTCGAGACTTGGCCCCTCACTGGCCAATCAGAATGGGCTCCATAGCGAAATATGTGGTTGCTTAAAGTTGTGTATTTATGGTCTTCTATGTATTTCGTTGGAATCAACTCCAATTCCAATGTTAGTCCGTTATAGTTTGTTGAAGGGTTACAGAAGTGAAAAGATGTAATGTAGACCTATCTTTGATAAATACATTAACTTGAACCCATTTGCTTTCAACATTGTTCTACGTAATTGCATGGCTTCAATAGCATTCACACTGATATAGGGGCTATGCCTACTGTAAATTGCAATATGGCTGAGCAAGGGCATGCCAAACATGGTCAATAAGCAAGATTAAAATCATTATTGATAAGGCCTAAAATAATGTGGGCCTGCTCACTGTTTTACTCCTTTCAAACATTATATTTTAATTAAGATTTGGTGATTAAGATTTATTTCCAAGCAGTTTCAAAAGAGAAAACGTTTATTGACAGTCATGAGAACTACGCGATTGCATTTGGCAGGACAAAAAAAAGCTGTTATTGAGAGGAAGGGAAACTATGTTTGTTTTTTAACCAAATAAAATGAAATGGGCAAAACATCAGAACTACTGCAGAAACCAGCTTTTTGTTGGTCTTAAATATCCCTATCAGCGCTACCTGAAATTATCACTTTGGATCATGTTAAGGACATGCCTAAAATATTTCCAACCCCATGCTGCTAAATTGCCGAACCTGGCGTTAGGGCTGGAAAATGCCAGTTCACCAGTTTTTACATCACGAAATTGCAAACTAACATGAGTTTGACATTAGCGCCTCCTTAACACAAGACGAAAAAAGAGCCCTTAGAGAACCATTATGTGTCAGCAATAACACTTCTCCAGGTTTGTTTACTGTGATGACGATTGGCTTGTATTTATGTTTTTTTTATCGGATAAGAATTGTTTTATTGCAACAAAAGAAATATCTATTTTGGCATTTTGATTCTGTAGTAGTTGTGGGGGGGAACTCTGATGCTCTGTTTATGACTCATGCAGTCCTAAATGTGTGTAAAACTTCTACTGTAAACCTGCAGTCCTAAATGTGTACAAAACTTCTACTGTAAACCTGCAGTCCTAAATGTGTACAAAACTTCTACTGTAAACCTGCAGTCCTAAATGTGTACAAAACTTCTACTGTAAACCTGTAGTCCTAAATGTGTACAAAACTTCTACTGTAAACTTGCTTTGACACAGGTGTTGTATTGTCTTTATATTTTGAAAGGGTATTTTCTCACAGGCAGAAGTCTTTTTTTTGTGACTGAATTCAAGCTAATTTAATCCTGTCTGAGCCAAAATCCCTTCAAAACCAGGGTAGTTTTTAAAAAAAAGTCCTCATCAGAGATTATTCTGTCTAGGGAACACGGTGGCAATCTAAGGGGATACAAGTTATATTGAAAGCAGGCCCGCTGAGTTGAAACTGATTGAATGAACATTGTTTCCACGTCATTTCAACCAAAAAAATATCTGTGATGATGTTGAATCAACGTGGAAACCTGATTGGATTTGAAAAAAGTCATCAACATAAGGGAATTTAGTCTTTTTTTCACCCAACTTTTAACCTAAATCCAATGGCATTGTGAATGTTTTTGTTGATTTCACTTTGAATTCTTGTTAACTAAACCAAATGTAAATCAAAACTAGATGTTGAACTGATGACTGTGCCCAGTGGGGGTGCTTCTACATAGGTGTGGTCTCAAGTTAATTAAGCAATTAACATCCCATCATGCTTAGGGTCATGTATAAAAATACACAGTTGCCCATTATTTTGGCTACCATGGCTAGAAGAAGAGGTATCTGTGACTGTGAAAGAGGGGTCTCAAAGGAGCATAGGGCATTTAAAGTGTGTGTGTGTGTGTGTGTGTGTGTCCGGGGTGGGCCTGGTTGCTATTAAGGCCCTATTAAGGCACTATGTCTGTGTTTTCTTGATTTTGGCAGTAACCTGTAGTACGGCGTCATCATCAGATACTATGTTTAGCATTCATCTTAATTTGGCAAATTCATTTCCCAGAATTAGTGAAAAGATAATATTCCCACTGGGGGAGGGTGTGGTGTATTTTGTAAGGATTTCCACAATTTGACAGATATGATAGACAGATACCATTTTAAAAGTCTAACCAAATCTACGGGAGCATTAGAATATACAGTTTGAATGTGAATGACCTCTACCACATCCATCCTCTACCACATCCATCCTCTACCACATCCATCCTCTACCACATCCATCCTCTACCACATCCATCCTCTACCACATCCATCCTCTACCACATCCATCCTCTACCACATCCATCCATCCACATTTGCAGGTCTACCATCGTAAAAACAACCTGGTCAAGAAGACGGACTGTCTGAACTTTCTTCTCACATCAGGCTGATTTCACAAGGCTGTCATAAAATAGCACATTGTTCTTGGTAGAGGAGCATATCATCCCAGATGTGACCCACCATTCCATACGTGTCCTCCTCTAGCCTCCATTCTGGTTCATAGGGGCCATACATGTAGTGAACCAGAAGGGACTGAAGCTGCCTGGTGGGAATGCATCCTGGGATGTGAGACACATCATGTGGTGGTTCCTTTATCTGAACAGGACAAAACCATTTAAAAAATGACCTAGCCAGCCAACCAACCACTCTCTGTGCATCAGATAAGATGATTACCACCACCAGAAGGTGCTCATTGCTAATGCAGTCACTCTCAGCTATTGCTGCTAGATTCTACTACTGCAGCAGGGAGAGAGATGAGAGAGAGGCAGGCTCAGGGGACTGACGGACTGACTGAATGGGTCTAAGCCATTGTTGATGTGTACTACCTCATTGGGTGATTATGTAACCTCCAGGTTACTGTGTGTCTATTTAGACCGTATGTGTGAAGGGGCAATTATGACCATGTCTATGATACAGTATATTTGATTTTTACCTTCATTTAACTAGTCAAGTCAGTTAAGAACAAATTATTCTGTACAATGACAGCCTAGGAACAGTGGGTTAACTGCCTTGTACAGGGGTAGATTTTTACCTTGTCAGCCTTTAGTGGGAGTCTTTCACGGTCAATTAAAAATGAGTAAATTGGCCAGCGCTCTGGCAAACATTACTGCATGTGAATGGCCTATATTCTGGACACCAGATGGAAAAAGTCTGCAACCTAGCGGGACATTTTCAGCTCATTACTATTCCATAGGTCAGGGGTCGGCAACAGGTGGCCTTGGGGCCAAAAACTGGTCCACGAGTGATTCTTTTTTTTGTTCCCCCCACAGTTTTTTAGAAAAACAATATAGATAAAAATGTAGATGTTAGTTTTTGGTCAAAAAAAGACAAAAATCACCATGAATTCAGCAAAAAAATGTAACATTTGGAAATCTGTTCCCACATATTCCCACCAATAGAAATATATACATATGTGATCATGTCTCAATGTCACCAAGGCTTCATTGACCACAATGTGTACAAATGCTTATAATTATGTTCCAAACCCCCCCCCGACCATCTGCTCCAACAAAAATCGACCAGCAGCTGAATCTAGTTGCTTACCTCCCCTGCCATAGACCATATTTATTTTAAAGGCCCAGTGCAGTCAAAACCCTTTTTTCTGTGTTTTATTTATATCTTCACACTATGAGGTTGAAATAATACTGTGAAATTGTGAAAATTATGATAATGTCCTTTTAGTGTTTAGTTTAGTTTATTAGGATCGCTATTAGCTACTGCATATTTAACAGCTACTCTTCCTGGGGTCCACATAAAATGTACAAATACATGACAAAGTACAGAACAGTTATAACTCAAGAACAACATAAGATATTACATTTAATAAAAATAAGAGTTATATATTGGAAAGACAAAGAGACAAAAAAGTATTGTATTTACACGCTATTCATATATTCATATTCATATATATATTAATGAATTCAGTCATTCGTTTGTAAGTGTCAATGTCGGCTTGATGCACAGTCCATTGATTAAGTCAGAGAAAAACAATAGCATGCTCAGTCAAAATCGAACTAAAGTAATAAAACAAATGCTAATGTCATTTCATTATTCCACCGTTGTGTTTTAAGGAAGATTGATCTGAAATCTCGATCGGAGCCACAAAGATAACCACAGCATCTCATCAATCATATCTTCCAATATTCCCATTTTCACATTCCATTTTGGATTTTCTTTGGGAGTCCTAGGCCCACCTTGCAGGTGCAACCTAAGACCTGGTCTCCTGTCCCCAAGGCATGCCGTGGGCAAGATTTATTAGCAGTGGAGGGTACAGCGATGATGAATGAGCTAAATTTACTCTGCCACACACAGAAGGAAGTCCCAGAGCAATGCACTGAAAATGACATCCTGAAAATATGGTTAAAAATACTGTAGGTCTGTTTTGGACACAAGGCATTATGCAGCGTTGCCTAAGCTTAGTGATGAGCTTTGAGGGCACTATGGTGTTGAACGCTGAGCTGTAGTCAATGAATAGCATTCTCACATAGGTGTTCCTTTTGTCTAGGCGGGAAAGGGCAGTGTGGAGTGCAATAGAGATAGCATCATCTGTGGATCTGTTGTGGCGGTATGCAAATTGGAGTGGGTCTAAGGTTTCTGGGATAATGGTGGTGATGTGTACCATGACCAGCCTTTCAAAGACTTCATTGCTACAGATGTGAGTGCTACGGGTCGGTAGTCATTTAGGCAGGTTACCTTAGTGTTCTTGGACACAGGACAATGGTGGTCTGCTTGAATCATGTTGGTATTACAGACAGGTTAAAATGTCAGTGAAGACACTTGCCAGTTGATCAACTCCTCTGTTCGCAGCAACCAGTGATCCGGGTCAACAGCATCAATGTAACAGTACAGACTTTACGCCCGTCCCCTCGCCCTGACCTGGGCGCGAACCAGGGACGCTCTGCACACACATCACCCTCGAAGCATCGTTACCCATCGCTCCTTGCAGAGCAAGGGGAACCACTACTTCAAGGTTTCAGAGTGAGTGACGTCACCGATTGAAACCCTACCAGCGCGCACCACCGCTAACTAGCTAGCCATTTCACATCGGCTACACTTGGCATTCACGTCCTGGTAATCTGTCTGGCCCTGCGGCCTTGTGAATGTTGAGCTGTTTCAAGGTCTTACTCAAATTTCCTATGGACAGCGTGATCACACAGTCGTACGGAACAACTGATGGTCTCATGCATGCTTCAGTGTTGCTTCCCTTTGTAGTCTGTAATAGTTTGCAAGCCCTGCCACATCCAACGAGTGTCAGAGCCCGTGTAGTACGAATCTTAGTTCTGTATTGACGCCTTGCTGGTTTGATGTTTCGTCGGAGGACGTAGCGGGATTTCATATAAGCTTCCGGGTTAGAGTCCCGCTCCTTGAAAGCAGCAGCTCTACCTTTTAGCTCAGTGCGGATGTTGCCTGTAATCCATGGCTTCTGGTTGGGGTATGTACGTACAGTGACTGTGGGGACTAAGTCATCAGTGTACTTATTGAGGAGGCCAGTGACTGATGTGGTGTACTTCTCAATGCCATCGGAAGAGTCCCGGGATATATTCCAGTCTGTGATAGCAAAACAGTCCTGTAGTTTAACATCTGCATCATCTGACCACTTCTTTATTGACTGAGTCACTGGTGCTTCCTGCTTTAGTTTTTGCTTGTAAGCAGGAATCAAGTAGATAGAATTATGGTCAGATTTGCCAAATGGAGGGCGAGGGAGAGCTTTGTACGCGTCTCTGTGTGTGGAGTAAAGGTGGTCCAAAGTATTTTTTCTTCTGGTTGCACATTTAACATGCTGGTAGACATTTTGTAAAACGGATTTAAGTTTCCCTTCATTTAAGTCCCCGGCCACTAGGAGTGTCACCTCTGGATGTGTGTTTTCCTGTTTGCTTATGGCCGCATACAGCTCTTTTAGTCCGGTCTTAGCGGCAGAATCGGTTTGTGGTAGTAAATAGATAACTACGAAGCATATAGATGAAAACTAAATAGTGTGTTCTACAGCTTATAATGAGATACTCAAACTTCCTTACTATTAGATGTTGTGCACCAGCTGTAGTTTACAATTATAAACTGGGTGGTTCGAGCCCTGAATGCTGATTGGTTGAAAGCCGTGGTATATCAGACCGTATACCATGGGTATGGCAAAACATGTATTTTTATTGTTCTAATTAAGTTGGTAACCAGTTTATTATAGCAATAAGGCACCTCTGGTGTTTGTTATATATATGACCGATATACCATGGCTAAGGGCTGTATCCAGGCACTCTGTGTTGCGTCGTGCTAAGGACAGCCCTTAGCCTTGGTATATTGGCCATTTACCACACCACCTCGGGCCTTATTGCTTAAAGAGAGGAATACCTTTGTAAGAATGCTGTTCATCGATTACGTTTCAGCATTTAAAACCATAGTACCCTTGTCATTAAGCTCAAGGCCCTGGGTCTCGACCCCGCCCTGTGCAACTGGGTCCTAGACTTCCTGACGGGCCGCCCCCAGGTGGTGAGGGTAGGAAACAACATCTCCACCCCGCTGATCCTCAACACTAGGGCCCCACAAGGGTGGGTTCTCAGCCCTCTCCTGTACTCCCTATTCACCCATGACTGCGTGGCCATGCAGGCCTCCAACTCAATCATCAAGTTTGCAGACGACACTACAGTGGTGGGCTTGATAACCCACAACGACGAGACGGCCTACAGGGAGGAGGTGAGGGCCCTCGGAGTGTGGTGTCAGGAAAATAACCTCACACTCAATGTCAACAAAACAAAGGAGATGATCGTGGACTTCAGGAAACAGCAGAGGGAGCATCCCCCCATCCACATTGACGGGACAGTAGTGGAGAAGGTGGAAAGTTAAGTTCCTCGGCGTACACATCACGGACAAACTGAAATGGTCCACTCACACAGACAGTGTGGTGAAGAAGGTGCAGCAGCTCCTCTTCAACCTCAGGAGGCTGAAGAAATTTGGCTTGTCACCGAAAAAACTTTTACAGATGCACAATTGAGAGCATCATGTCGAGCTTTATCACCACCTGGTACGGCAACTGCTCCGCCCACAACCGTAAGGCTCTCCAGAGGTTAGTGAGGTCTGCAAAACGCATCACAGGAAGGCCAAAAGAGCATCAAGACAACAACCACCCGAGCCACTGCCTGTTCACACCGTTATCATCCAGAAGGCGAGGTCAGTACAGGTAAATCAAAGCTGGGACCGAGAGACTGAAAAACAGATTCTATTTAAAGGCCATCAGACTGTTAAACAGCCATCACTAACATTGAGTGGCTGCTGCCAACATACTGAATCAAATCTCCAGCCACTTTAATAATTCAAAATTGGATGTAATAAATGTATCACTAGTCACTTTAAACAATGACACTTTATATAATGTTTTCAAGTCCTACATTACTCATCTCATATGTATATACTGTACTCTATACCATCTACTGCATCTTGCCTATGCCGTTCTGCTATCATTCATCCATATATTTATATGTACATATTCTTATTCATGCCTTTACACTTGTGTGTATAAGGTAGTTGTTGTGTAATTGTTAGATTACTTGTTAGATATTAGTGCGTGGTCGGAACTAGAAGCACAAGCATTTTACTGCACACGCATTAACATCTGCTAACCATGTGTATGTGACCAATAATATTTGATGTGATTTAAATATACACAGACCGCCACCCTTTGTCTTACTGGAGGTTGCTGTTCTATCTTGCCGATGCAGCGTAAAACCCGCCAGCTGTATGTTATTCATGTCGTCGTTCAACCACAACTCGGTGAAACATAAGATATTACAGTTTTTAATGTCCCGTTGGTAGGATAGTCATGATCATAATTATTCTATTTTGTTATCCTATGATTGTACTTTGGCTAATAATACTGATGGTAGAGGCAGATTACCCACTCGCCATCAGAGGACTGATGGTAGAGGCAGATTACCCACTCGCCATTGGAGGACTGATGGTAGAGGCAGATTACCCACTCGCCGTCGGAGGACTGATGGTAGAGGCAGATTACCCACTCGCCGTCGGAGGACTGATGGTAGAGGCAGATTACCCACTCGCCGTCGGAGGACTGATGGTAGAGGCAGGTCCACTCGCCGTCGGATCCTTACTAGTCACCCTGACCTACGTCCCCGATATCTCCCATCTCTTTCTCCTGCGAATCACAGGTATT
Organism: Oncorhynchus tshawytscha; assembly: GCF_018296145.1. Lineage (NCBI taxonomy): Eukaryota > Metazoa > Chordata > Actinopteri > Salmoniformes > Salmonidae > Oncorhynchus > Oncorhynchus tshawytscha. Next base: position 41,332,462 of record NC_056458.1, on the reverse strand, counting down.
TGTTGGATGTCTGAAGTAAATCCCTTGCATCCGACTCGTTAAAGAAAAAATCTTCTTCCAGTACGAGGGGGTGGTAATCGTTGTGTTCTGATATCCAGAATCTCTTTGCGGTCATAGGAGATGGTGGCAGAAACATTACGTACAAAACAATAATGCAAAAAAACACACAATAGCACAATTGGTTAGGAGACCGTAAAAAGGCAGCCATCTCCTCCGGCGTCATCTTGATATCCAGATCGCAGTGACTCCACCGAACACATACTGCCCTCTACTAATCAGTAACAGTCTGCCCAAGTGTCTGCACACATGTCCATTGATGACCAAATACAGTACCAGCCAGAAGTTTGGACACACCTGCTCATTCAAGGGTTTTTCTTTATTTTTACTATTTTCTACATTGTAGAATTATAGTGAAGACATCAAGACTTTGAAATAACACATACGGAATCATGTAGTAACCAAAAAAGTGTTAAACAAATCAAAATATATTTTATATTTGAGATTCTTCAAAGTAGCCACCCTTTACCTTGATGACAGCTTTGCACACTCTTGGCATTCTCTCAACCAGCTTCATGAGAAATGCTTTTCCAACGGAGGAGGAGTTCCTATATATGCTTCACGCTGCGATCCAACTCATCCCAAACAAACTCAATTGGGTTGAGGTCGGTTTACGCTCTTAGCAAATTTTGTTCTATCTGGAACTTTAAAAACCCTTTTTGGTTCCAGGTAGAACCCTTTTGGGTTGTATGTAGAACCCTTTCTGCGGAGGGTTCTCCTATGGGGACAGCTGAAGCAACCTTTTCAAATATTTTGTCATCATAATACCCATAAAACCTAGCGGTCAAACACGGTGAAAAAACTGTTGGAAGCATTTCTGTGTTTGACCGCTAGGTTTTATGGGTATTATGACTCTGTGGTACTGTGGTACTCCAAATTTCCTGTAAGCAAGAGGGGAGGCCAGTGACACCATCAGACCAACTCCTTGAATGGCCTACTTCAACAGGAAAGTAACAAAATAGCTGGAGTCAGTCTTTAAGTATTTAAACATCAAATACATATCTGATTTGAATCTCATTAATTTGCATTTCTCTTTTCCCCTCCCCAATGCAGATTATCTCCTTAATCGTCCAATCTCATGCAGGGACAGCTACAGTAAATTAGCATAAGAAAAGCATTATGGTGCAATGCATCTGACTGCTGATGATTAAATGTGTCAATGTTGTAATTGTTTCAGTGCCTGTATCAAATAAATGAATAACTAAGCAGAATAAGCAGCAGAAGTAGATGGTTTGTGATAAACACACATTGTTCTGACATGAACAATAAATAACGCTATAGGTCTTTGGATGACTTCGTCAGTGATTATTGGAATGTTGTCTGAACTGAATATGATCCATTTTGCCTCAAATGTGCTCAAAAACATAACAGCAATTTGCTACCATATAGGGTGGCTAGCTGTTGCCCTTAATGTTTTGTGGCCTCCTAGGGTAGGTCATTACACAGAGGAGAGATTGCAATGTGCATTTAAGTGTGTAAGGTAGAACAGTGCTGCATTCTGATTCATACAGTACGCTATGTCCAGCATGCATGCCTATAGCCTCATTCGTAAAGCATAAACAACAACCAGAAAAAAAACATAGCTTGCTTGCTGAAGAGACTTCCAACAGCTAATCACCCTTTTCCAATTAGAGTTCAAATGATGCATGTATGAGTTAGTTTCTTTACAGTTCTGCTGTGGAGATAAAACCTAGGTGAGTGATTCAGCACCAACAGCACAGCAGCATAGCAATTATTTTAGGCTACGTGGTGTGTTCTTCCCCCTGTTCCCCCTACCCCCTCACATGCTGTGAAGGGAGTAGCATCATGAATCATGAAGAAATGTGCGAGCCTCCATATTTTGATGACCTGTGGCTCCCCACATACATCACAGTCTGCCAGGTGGGTTCACCAGATATGTAGTCTAGGGTTTCTGTACATTATTGTTTCTGTGGGGCACTTTCCCCCTACGTCCTTAGGGAGTCGCTCTAAAATAGAATAGATTGGTAGGGGGCTACTGACATGAAGTAGGGACAAATCCATAACATATGATGTAGGATCTTAATTTGATCACCCTGTTTCAGGATAACTTTTTATTTGAGGTTTTGTTTGAGGTTTAAAAATGTTTCTGAAGTTTGTTATTTCCATTTAGAAACTTTAGACTTGATTTGCCCTTATGAAAAAATGTAGCAACCCCTACAAATATTCTCATTAGTTATAATCCACATAATAATTCACATTTACTGTTGCTGCTGGATTATTTTCCTGCTGTAGTAAACAGACTCAAATTAAGGTCCTACATCTGTACAGTATGGTGTTCTGATCTATGAAGACTGGAGGGAGAAGCAGAGAAATGTTGTTCATCAAAACAACTGGAGACCAAGCATACTGGCACAATGTCCAGACTACTTGCAAACAGAAAATCAATTATAAGATGACTGTTCAATCAGGTATCCATTGTGCCTAATACTACCTAACAACCACAGCTAGGTGCCCTTGAAAAGATAACATACAACCTAACATCTCAGGAATAAAAGAGTATAACACACACTGTATACAGTGCCTTGAGAAAGTATTCGGCCCCCTTGAACTTTGCGACCTTTTGCCACATTTCAGGCTTCAAACATAAAGATATAAAACTGTATTTTTTTTGTGAAGAATCAACAACAAGTGGGACACAATCATGAAGTGGAACGACATTTATTGGATATTTCAAACTTTTTTAACAAATCAAAAACTGAAAAATTGGGCGTGCAAAATTATTCAGCCCCATTACTTTCAGTGCAGCAAACTCTCTCCAGAAGTTCAGTGAGGATCTCTGAATGATCCAATGTTGACCAAAATGACTAATGATGATAAATACAATCCACCTGTGTGTAATCAAGTCTCCGTATAAATGCACCTGCACTGTGATAGTCTCAGAGGTCCGTTAAAAGCGCAGAGAGCATCATGAAGAACAAGGAACACACCAGGCAGGTCCGAGATACTGTTGTGAAGAAGTTTAAAGCCGGATTTGGATACAAAAAGATTTCCCAAGCTTTAAACATCCCAAGGAGCACTGTGCAAGCGATAATATTGAAATGGAAGGAGTATCAGACCACTGTAAATCTACCAAGACCTGGCCGTCCCTCTAAACTTTCAGCTCATACAAGGAGAAGACTGATCAGAGATGCAGCCAAGAGGCCCATGATCACTCTGGATGAACTGCAGAGATCTACAGCTGAGGTGGGAGACTCTGTCCATAGGACAACAATCAGTCGTATATTGCACAAATCTGGGCTTTATGGAAGAGTGGCAAGAAGAAAGCCATTTCTTAAAGATATCCATAAAAAGTGTTGTTTAAAGTTTGCCACAAGCCACCTGGGAGACACACCAAACATGTGGAAGAAGGTGCTCTGGTCAGATGAAACCAAAATTGAACTTTTTGGCAACAATGCAAAACGTTATGTTTGGCGTAAAAGCAACACAGCTCATCACCCTGAACACACCATCCCCACTGTCAAACATGGTGGTGGCAGCATCATGGTTTGGGCCTGATTTTCTTCAGCAGGGACAGAGAAGATGGTTAAAATTGATGGGAAGATGGATGGAGCCAAATACAGAACCATTCTGGAAGAAAACCTGATGAAGTCTGCAAACGACCTGAGACTGGGACAGAGATTTGTCTTCCAACAAGACAATGATCCAAAACATAAAGCAAAATCTACAATGGAATGGTTCAAAAATAAACATATCCAGGTGTTAGAATGGCCAAGTCAAAGTCCAGACCTGAATCCAATCGAGAATCTGTGGAAAGAACTGAAAACTGCTGTTCACAAATGCTCTCCATCCAACCTCACTGAGCTTGAGCTGTTTTGCAAGGAGGAATGGGAAAAAATTTCAGTCTCTCGATGTGCAAAACTGATAGAGACATACCCCAAGCGACTTACAGCAAAAGGTGGCGCTACAAAGTATTAACTTAAGGGGGCTGAACAATTTTGCACGCCCAATTTTTCAGTTTTTGATTTGTTAAAAAGGTTTGAAATATCCAATAAATGTTGTTCCACTTCATGATTGTGTCCCACTTGTTGTTGATTCTTCACAAAAAATACAGTTTTATATCTTTATGTTTGAAGCCTGAAATGTGGCAAAAGGTCGCAAAGTTCAAGGGGGCCGAATACTTTCGCAAGGCACTGTACATGAGTAAGTTTAGAGGGAGGAGTATTCCATTTGTAAGGCAATACATACATAAACCAATGTACACTATATACCACATACTCAGGTTACTTGTATGGAAGTGCTGTCCTTCAGTTAGAGCAAAAACACCCTACTCTGTGGGTGCAATACATGGGGGTGGTATACTTTATGACAATGTCACTGGTCGTGATTGAGTTTAATAATTTATCTTCATGCAAGTGGTCAGCATGGACTTCCGATTTGTGTGTGGCTTTGGAATATCCTCCAGCAAGAGCTGGCTAGATAGTGTCACATTCTATAGCCCGATCTCTGCTCTCATGTAATTAGAGGGGACGCTTTTGTAAACATTTCGGGGAACTATGACAGACTGCTGCGAAGTTGCCAGCAGGCGCCGCTTTCACAAATAAATATAAGAGTAGAAATACATCTGAGCAAAAAGTTAAAAGAACCAAATGAATGAAAGAACAATAACAATTAACTCAATGAGCGTCTACAAACACACAGCCCTCGAAGAAGTAAGAAAGTAAGTACACACAGTCCAAAGTGGCCTCATTTAGCATTTAGTATTTATTAGGATCCCCATTAGCTGCTGCCAAGACAGCAGGTACTCTTCCTGGGGTCCAAACAGGGTTAAAACAGTAACATCACATCAAAACACAACAACAGGCTACATCATCAATAACACAATACATCATACAAGACATTATTACATTATTAATTTAATATTACAAAAGTACAATATAAAATCCACAATACCACAACATTACAGTGTGTGCGTGTGTGTAGAGTGAGTGTGTTAGTGTGTGTGCATGTGTATTTGTGTGTGTACGTGTCTCTCTTCACAGTCTGCGATGTACCACAAGGTGTTGTTTTATCTGTTTTATAAATCTGATTGTACGGCTCACCTGAGTTACTTGATGTGGAAAAGAGCTCCATTTAGTCATTTAGTCATGGCTCTATGCAGTACTGTGCGTTTCCCAGAGTCTGTTAAGGACTTGGAGACTGTGAAAAGACCCCTGGTGGGGTGTGTATGGGTGTCTGAGCTGGGTGCTAGTCTTTTGAACAGACAGCTCGGTGCTTTTGACCTTGTCAATACCTATCACAAAGACAAATAGTGATGCAGTCAATCTCTCCTCTACTTTGAGCCAGGAGAGATTTACATGCATTATGGATCTCTGTGTACATTTAACTTCTTATGGCTGGGGGGCAGTATTGAGTAGCTTGGATGAAAAGTTGCCCAAAGTAAATGGCCTGCTCCTCGGTCTCAGTTCCTAATATATGCATATTATTATTAGTATTGGATAGAAAACACTCTAAAGTTTCTAAACCTGTTTCTAAAACTGTTTGAAGGATGTCTGTGAGTATAACAGAACTCATATGGCAGTCAAGATCCTGAGGAGAAATCAAAACAGGAAGTGAGAAATCTTAGCTTTGTATGTATTCACCACAGTCCCCAATGAAATCCCCTTGAGATATTAATGATGTTGCACTGCCTAGGGGTTCCACTAGATGTCAACCATCTATAGAAATTTGAATGAGACTTCTCCTGTGTTGTGGGAGTGAATGAGAGCAGAATCTATCAGGTGTCTGGCAGTCAGCCATTTTCTGATCACGCTTATTCCTCATGGTATCCACTGCTCATGAAGACACATACTCCGGTTGGAACTTTATTGAAGCTTTATTGAAGCTATATATTTAAAAAACATCCTAATGATTGATTCTGTACTTAGTTTGAAATGTTTCTTTGACCTGTAATATAACCTTTTGAAGTTTTTGTCCGACGTAACGCTGACCAGGATGAGCATTTAGATATGTATACCAAACGCGCTAACAAAAGACGGTACATTTATTTTGGACCTGGGATTCCTGGAGTGCTTTCTGATGTAGATCAAAGGTAAGGGAATATTTATCATGTAATTTCTTGTTTATGTTGACGCCATCATTGCGGCTATTGTGACTTTTACTTCTGAGCCGTCTCAGATTACTGCATAGTTTTCTTTTTCCGTAAAGTTTTTTTGAAATCTGACACAGCGGTTGCATTAAGGAGAGGTATATCTATAATTCTATGTGTATAACTTGTATTATCATCTACATTTATGATGAGTATTTCTGTTGAATGATGTGGCTATGCAAAATCCCTGGATTCGTAAACACTGGAAAAATGGCTGTGTTTTTCTGTGGCTATGTGGTGACCTAACATAATCGTTTGTGGTGCTTTTGCTGTAAAGCATATTTGAAATCTGACACTGTGGTGGGATTAACAACAAGATTAGCTTTAAATTGGTATGAGATATATGTATGAAATTGAAATTGGCGCTCTGCACTTTCACTGGCTGTCGTCATATCGCTCCCGTTAACGGGATTGCAGCCATAAGAATTTTTTTAAGGGCCAGGCTTGCTGCTCTGTTCTGGGCCAACTTTAATTTACATATGTCCCTCTTTGTGGAACTAGTCCAAATGTGATACAACTAAGGCCTATAGGACTTGTTAAGTTGATTGTGATGTCAAGAAAGCAGAGCAGCGCTGTATCACAGACAGACCTCTCTGGCAGGTAGCCTGGCAGTTAAGAGCATTCGTCCAGTAATCTAAAGGTCGCTGGTTTAAATCCACACGCCAACAAGTTGAAATGTGCCCTTGAGAAAGGTAATTAACCCTTATTGCTCTTGGGTCGCCGTCAATAATGGCTGATCCCTGGCTCTGACCCCACTGTCAGGGGAAGTGGGATATGCAAATAAACTCATTTCCAATTCACACGTAAAATACGACACATATAAGCACCCCACCAATTGTGATTATTATCTTAGCTACCGTTGCATCTATATGTTTTGACCATGTCAGTTTGCAATCTAGGGTTACACCAAGCAGTTTAGTCTCCTCAACTTGTTCAATTGCCTCAATATTGTAAAGGATTTATTGTTATTTCCAATTCACCGGATTTATTGTTATTTCCAATTCACCAGATTCAATGCTAAACACATGCCACGTCTGATGGACCGAGTGCCACTGGGAGCGTTAACCCAATAGAGCAGCAATGAGCTGGACTGGAGTTAACTCTATTTGAGCACCAGAGGTCCAAGCACAGTAGCTTTTAATTACTCCGTAACAGAGCTCTTAAAAGGCACTGATACATGACTGGCTGATAACACCTGCCCGGCCAGGCCATATTGTATTTGCCATGCCTGGGAGTGATGGAAAGTGCAGTTAATCAAACTGCCACTGTGAAAAAAAATCTGCTCCCCCCTCCCCCCTCTCTGGCTAACAGGAATCAATGTCCTGGCTGGTTATTTGTGGAATCACATCCTGTGCTGCGATGTTTCCGTCCAAGGTCAGCTCACGCAGCACTTTGGGTTCCATTATTTACCCGTGTGATCTGTGATAACCATATTGGGTTGTCGTAGGCCTTGGGGTCTCTTGAGGCAGGGTTTCCCAAACTCGGTCGCGAGGTCCCGCCTGGATGCACGTTTTGCTTTTTGTCCTAGCACTACACCGCTGATTCAATTAATTAAAGATTGTTGATGAGTTAGGTGGGGGGGGGGACCCTGTTCTGAGGGACCTATTGCCAGGGTTACTCATTATTCTGCTAAAAAGACAGATTTACTGTGTTTAAACCAGAAGAGATTGACATGCATGTTATAGATTTTATCCCTCCATGTACATTTTACATGGAGGGATAGCCGTGCTGCTCTACTGTAATTCTCCATAGGAGTTATTCAAATCACTTCTATAGAGGCAGACAGCATGCACTATGGGGGTGCCAAGTGGATGAGTGTGGAGAACGGTACTGCTCGAGGATGCCTTTTAGAGGATTAATAATGCACTTTGGCTGAATTAAATCTCAGTATTATGGGAAGACTCAGGACATGCAGGAACTGAACTAATCGTATTCTACTTTTTGGTACAATACCTTTCTTTTCGGGGAATAGAAAAGCATTTTCAATTCAATGGTTCCAATTGATGTTGTTGCCACTGTTACACAGCCACATAACCTCTCATGTCACACTTGAATAGATCTGACTGTCATTGTGTCTTGTTGGTGCATGAAGCTTTGTCTTTCATGCAGAGAGAGGATTGTTCCCCACAAACAAAAAATACTATTCACAGGAAAGTCTGTTTGCTTGGAAAGTTTTTAGAAGGGTTGGAACCAAATGGAATGTGATTTTTACAGTTAATAATAATCTCATGCCCTTTGTGCCTATAGCTAACATGCAACAAAGGTTTATAGCTTATATGTTGAAGACTTGTTGTGTCAGGTTGATGACATGTTATTACAGTCCATTCCCCAAGCTGTTTGAGGGACTTGGTAAATAAACGCACCACCCTGTGTGTACTGAATCACCACATGCATCTATTTTACTCACAAACAAAACCACATTTATACAAGTCTTCTCTATAGTGACAAAAGTGATTTTCTCTAAACAAAGTATCTACACCCACGCCACTTTCTGTTGCATTAGCCTAACTCACTACGCACTACAGTATGTGTTTGTGTAATCGCTTTCACTCTCATCTTGTTGTTCAGATGTGTTAGGTTGTATGTTAGGTAAAGCCTACACTCTTAGAAGAAAAGCTGCTATCTAGAACCTAAAAGGGTTATTTGGCTGTCCCCATAGGAAAACCCTTTTGGTTTCAGGTAGAACCCGTTTCAGTTCCATGTAGAACCCTTTCTACAAAGGGTTTTACATGGAACCCAAAGGGGTTCTACCTAGAACCAAAAAGGGTCATCCAATGGGGACAGCCAAATAACAATTTTGGAAGCCTTTTTTTTTACTAAGAGTGCAGAGTTAAAATAAGATATTGGTGGTGCTATTTTGTGTAACTTTACTGTTCTTGTCACAGCTGCAGGGACAAAGGGAGCTAGAGCACATGTTTCTTTGCCACATATATTTATTGAAAAGATGAGAGGATGCTATATTTTCTCTATGAATCACCAGTTTGCCTCTCTGCCTCAATCTGCTGTGCAATAACTCTAACCCATGGGAAGACGTGGTTAAAATCCCCATCCAATGAGAGCTGTTTTGGAATGGGAAAGTATAACCTTATTTGCAAAGTGATTTTTAAACCCCCACCAGGGCCATTTAATAAACTATCATGAAAGCTTTATGAAAAATGATATGAATACTATAGATCCCGAGTCCCGACTCTGACCTCGTCTCATCTGCCTGGCAAAAAGTTGTGTCTGCCTCGATGTAATGAATTATTTTCAAACTTTCCACCCATAATTCTTCCCTGACTGTAAGGTATTTCTTTTGCCTTCTGCCATTGCTGGTGGTACAATATGGCCTCCCAAAAGAATACAGAGTATATTGTGTGCAGGAAGAATATAATAACAATGTTTTCCATCCAGAACAAACATGATTATTCTGAGGGGGCGGATAGGCAATTCAAAGTAGAGAATGTCCACGGCAGATTACAAATCTTCACATTTAGCACTTCTAAATTCAACATTTTGCACTAAAAATAGACATTATTACATGATTATTATGATCAACATAAATAGCTTAATGAAAGGGCAAAGGGCTGCAAAGGAGGACTATGAAAGAAAATAAACCAGTGAGCTCTGCTTCATCTCAAATCAGGATGTTCTCCTCTTGACTACCCGTATGTATCCATGCGAAACAAAGAAGATGTATATTAAATGGAACATTACGTTATAGAGAGCACCCACTGAGCTGTGCATTATGAATATTTGAGACGTAAAAGGAACCGACCTCAAGACCTCTGACTCCCTCCCTCCTTCCCCCATCGCCCTCCTATATCTGCGCCATCAGGGACGTGTCACGCGTCACGCGCCAGGCTGTTCACTACAGCCCAGCTATCCTGCTGATAGGAAGGGGAATGTCTGGAGGCCAGGAAAGGGTCACGTGTTCTGGGGGAAGATGGAGGAGAGGTCTCCGGACCAGCGAGAGGTCAGACGAGCGGCACGGCCTTGGGCCTGGCAGTGCTCACATTGCGCAGCATCACAGATAGCTATATTTAGGCAGGGGAAATGCCCTCACAGGTCACAGCACTTTAATGTCACTTGTTTGGTTTCAGACTGCACAGGAGCAACATCATCTCTCTCTTTCTCTAATCCTCTCTCTCCCATCCTCTCTCTCTTTCTCTCACTACAGGTCTATCTGTCCATCTGTTTTTCACGCTTCCCTCTCGTCTCTCTCATCCAAATAAAACATTTATTATGTTTTGACAACTTTCATTGCTTACACGTTTGCACTACCTTGCACTAATACAAGCATTATCTTGCTAGTAATATGTTGCACACAAATAGCCCACAACTAGATTTTTTTGCAAAACAGAAATAACAAAACATGTTGAAAATCTGCTGTGTTGTTTAATGTACACGTAACCAGATCAAAAATAACGATATACGGTTCACAATTCTCCCACATAGGGAAATAGAGCCTGCAAGAAGAGCCCTGTGTCTTCAGGCTATTCGGTGTGGGAGAATGGGAAATGTGGGTACCCAGTGTCCAAGTAGGTTACACGTAACTGTGTGTGTGGAAAACATTTCATCACAGGTAAGACATGTAACTGGTTTAGTATAGTCCATTTGTAACTCCACTCACTACTTGTAGCTTTATAGTCCGTTTTTTGTTGTTGTTGGTCTTGGCTAGCTTAATGTTCCGGTCGGTAGCTAGCTAGGACTCACTCACAAGTGGCTGCTAGCATCTTCATGAAAAGGGGTGAAGGAAGCCCTACAATATGATGTTTTTCTAAGTAGTAGGAACAGTAGGGAGCAGGCAATGTTGAAGAGTCATCTTTACACATGTTGTACTTTTCTTAAGTGTAGTTTTGTAATTGACTAAAACAAGCAGACAACCAGAAGATTGTGTTTGAAAAAGGAGATGTTTTTTCTGTGAGCCAATGGGGTAACCTAGGTTACCACAGGTTGTTTTCCTTACAGATGGGCATGGTTGCGATGGTCTATCTAATACCGACTGGGTCTATGTGCTTCCTTAATTAACGAATGCCAAAAACAATTAAAAACAGTTTGTGACAGCCTGGAAGCATTCTACCCGGTACCACTGGCCTGCTGTGTAACACTCATTACCTGTGGTACATGTTGTCACAACCAATCACAACAGACTGCTACAGTATGCATATATTATATTGTATACTTAATGTGTCTACTAGGTGGTCTATTCCCAAGGTTTAATGGAGGGCAGGAATGAACAAGGGAAATGCCATATGTTCCTCTGTACTCTTACTGTTAGTAGAATATAGAAGAACACAGCTTTCTGCTAAAATGATACATTTTTGTTTTCATGAAAAATCAACAGCCCTCTCCAGCATTCGGATTACATTTTTTACTTGAGCCACCCAACAAAAATGCTCAACAATCAATTCCCCAGACTTTTATACTACCTTGTCCAGTATGCGGTCCACTGGCAAGTTTACTAGCATCCAGGTGTGATCACAGGACACCAAAAAATGTTTTTCCTGAAATGTTGCGACTGTTTTGTATCAAGTCTCCACAGTATCTCTAACAATGCTACTGTTTTCAACCTAACATATCTATCTAGACAAACATCTCATGGATAAATCATGCAATTAACACTTCTTAAAAAACACAGTGAACACGGTTATTCCTCTGCCCGGAAGATGTTGTCTGCGGGTGTGACAACTGCATCTCTGTATAAAGTATGCTTTAGCTAGTATAGTATGTTGTGTAACATTGACATTGTGGAGGCCTCTTAAAAACTGGGGGAGGACACCATCCATGCCAATGTAAAAAGTGAGGCATTTAAAGCATGGCTGGCTCCAGAGTATCCTCTGTGCTTATGTAACGGAGGCCTGTCACTGTGACTCAGCATCAGCGTTGAAGTGCAGAGCACAGCAACATGGGCCTTGTTAATGTTGACCCAATTTAACAGGCGTGCAGCCAGGCAGGAAGGCACCGCATGTCACTCCACAACATCAATTCAGCAGCTGATGATTTACTACTGAACCCACCTGATAATTATAGAGAGACGTTTTTAAAACAGGTGACATTGCTGCCTGTCTCGGCAGGTAGGGAGGGACACCTCAGACTATACACTGGCTGAGAGTCTCATGAGGAGGTTTAGTGACGGTAGAGCCTCTACCATAGAGAGGGTTTGGCTTGGGAAATGTACAGACTAGGTGCCGCTGTACTGGTTTTAGTCCAAGAGTGCATAGTGCTCCTTTTCAGTCTACAGATTTGATAATATCTTATTGAGGGAACAGATCCGGGCCATAGTCTCCATAGAGAGAGTGTTACTATCGTCGACCCCACTGGGTTCCATCCCAGACACTGTTGCATGCTGCCATCTGCACTAATATCCTCTAACTGAATGATTCATGTGTGTCTGAAGGGGTTGGGTGCTGTTTGAAACTTCAAGGCCCAGTGCAGTCAAAAGCATCATTTCCTGTATTTTATATTTCCACACTATGAAGTTGGAATAATACTGAGAAATTGTGGAAATTGATCATGATAATGCTCTTTTAGTGTAAGTGATGTTTGACAAGATGGGATGGCGTTTTGACCTGCCTGGTCACATTAACTATCAAATGAGTTAATAGACCAATAAGACAGAGTTCCAAACCTCTCTGCCAATAGCAGCTAGTTTTCAGTTTCCCCCTCCCCACTCAGACCACTCCCAGACAGTCCTAGCAAAATTCTTGCTTGAGAAATTGCGATTTGCTAAGGAGCTAATTTTGTTCCTTGTTTCCAATAGAAATGGTCAAAAGGTACCTAATTGTTACCCAGAAATGATTTGATACGGAGATAAAAAATTTAAAAAAGCAGAAGCTGCATTGGACCTTTAAACAATCAGAACCAGATTAGACACGGGTCAAAAATAAGTAAATGAAATGTCATTTATTAGCTTGCAGCAAAACCATACAGGGCCTACTGTACATCCAAATACATTCACAGTGTGAAAAGGAAACACACACATCAATGCTCTGAGGCAGATGATTCTGCACAGCTCTGCCACCCCCACGGAAATATCTGGCTTAGTTTAGATTGGCGCCGTCGCTATATATAGGCCTCCCTAAAAGCTAAAAAAAAAATAAATGATTGATTATCTGTCATCACATGTTACTCATCACACATCACCCAGCGACGCTGCGGTCGTGGTGTGCATGCAGAGATGGAGGTGGCACTGGTGTCGCCGTGTTTCCAATGAGCATTTTGGGAGTGTGCACATTATGGTACAGTGCTGTAGCTGCTCTCAGTGTGCTCCGACACAGACAGGTGATCAAACCACAGGGCTGTTAGGAGGAGGAGAGGAAGCTGGAGACGAGGGGTAGGAAGGATGATGCTTATAGAGAGGTCAACGATACAGTAAAGAGTGTCTGTTAGGAGGAGGGGAAGAAGCTGGAGGGGGGGTGCTTATAGAGGGGTCAATGATACAGTAAAGAGTGTCTGTTAGGAGGAGGAGGAGAAGATTATTGAGGGGTCAATGAGACATTAAGATTCCTCTGAGGACAGCTAATTACATCTCCACAGCTGTCTGATCAAAGTTTTCACAACTGAACCGGCTGCATATTTACCTGGTAAGCATAAACAGAATGCTTCACAACCATGGTTCACTTCCCACCATCTGTATAATGTCAAAGTCCAACTTAAAGGAATACTTTTGGCAATGAGGCCAGTTATCTACTTTCCCAGAATCAGGTGAACTCATGGATACCATTGTTATGTCTCTGTGTCCAGTATGAAGGTAGTTACCTATACTATAGGTAGTTTCATTAGGCTTTCATTAGACTATGATGGGTATCTGCTAGCATGCTAGTCAATTCCCTGAAACTACAAGAGGTTGCTGGCACCTTAATTGGGGAGAACGGGCTTGTGGTAATGGCTGGAGCGGAATTGCTGGAATGGTATCAAACACATCAAACACATGGTTTCCATGTGGCTGCTGCCAACATACTCAGATCTCAAATCTCTAGCCACTTTAATAATTAAAAATTGGATGTAATAAATGTATCACTAGTCACTTTAATATAATGACACTTTATATAATGTTTACATACCCTACATTACTCATCTCATATGTATATACTGTGCTCCAAACCATCTACTGCATCTTGCCTATGCCGTTCGGCCATCGCTCATTCACATATTTATATGTACATATTCTTATTAATTCCTTTACACTTGTGTGTATAAGGTAGTTGTTGTGAAATGTTTTGATTACTTGTTAGATATTACTGCATGGTCGGAACTAGAAGCACAATCATTTCACTACACTCACATTAACATCTGCTAACCATGTGTATGTGACCAATACAATTGGATTTGATTTGATATTATGAGCCGTCCTCCCCTCAGCAACCTCCCGTGCCTGGAACTACCTCAAATTGGTACACAAGGACAAATACTGTACACAAGGACATACAAATGGTATCTACTAGTTTGTCTGACACGGAGGAAGTAGATAATGGGCCTCATTGCCAAAATCTTGAAGTATCCCTTGAACATAATGATATGGTTTTTACAATGACACTTCACACCGATGACAGTAATAACTCTCGCCGGTAAGCAGGCAGATGAACTGAAACTCCCATCAGCACAGATGTGCTGGTGCATTCTCCTAATGTTCACACATTCTTTCTCTCTCTTCCTCTGTATCTCCTTTGTCATCAATTGATGATGCCTGTTTAATGAGTGTGTTTGTGTTGTAGAGTGTTGTACTCTTTGGCTCGAGATAGGACTGTAGGCTCAGGTGACTGTCAATGCATCGGATTAAACCCACAACCATGGTTCACTTCCCACCATCTGTAATACCTGAGGTCTTTCAGTTCCTAGGCTTTCTCTCCTTGCGATGGGGGGAAAATAGATCATTTGATGCGTGTCACGAATCGGTCGACTGTGTGTGTGTTTGTTTGACTTTCAACTCTGGTTGTGCCGCTTCCTGTGCACGCCGACAGTGATGACTCTATTTTCCTCAATGAATAGAGATTTAAATTGAGATAAATGCAGTCAGGCGTCCAAACAACTCCCAGGCATTCTCTGATGATAATATTAGCATTACATAGAAACGCATTGGACTTGGTTAGACTTCACTAGTAGCATGATTCATCTGGCATTAATTAATCATGAACTCAGAGTACAGAGGCAAATATTAATCAGAGGATGGGATTGAAAATGTGTGTATGAGTAATTAAATTGAGACCTCCCTTTAATCACCTTTAGTGTGGAGTACCCTATAGAAATTAGGAGGGAATCTTCATGTTAAAAAGAGATCAACTGAACTACAAGAATTCAACACACATAGAGAGAGACCAAATTGAATTATCTTAAAGCTACTTGAACACAGAGACAATGTCATGGGGCTAATAAGGTACAGGCTCTACAGGCATAATAAAGACTTTAATTATGTCCTAAATGAACTAGCCAAAAGAGACAAATAAACACAGCTATGTTCCATTACGATTAAATCAACCAAACCAGAGGTCATTACAATACTACTAGTTGAGCAGCATGCAGAGAAGAAGCAAACTGGAATGGTTTTAATGAGGCCCTGTATACAGACCGGCTCATTGTCCCAAAGTGATGTCATCACTGTGCTGCCATTCCAATGCATAATGAAGAGGAAATGACATCACCAAGACCCCAGGATGACCAAGCAAAATCTGCCTTGAAGGCGAATGCTTCAGACCAGACTAGAGTTAAGGAGTAGTGCTAGGCACAGCGAAGGGAATCAGTCAGGCATCTAGACATCCACCACCGTCTTTAAATATGAATTGGTCAGCCAGCCTCCTACTCAATCTCTCATAGCCCAAGAGGAATTTACACATAGAGTGAAACCACATGACAGCTGAGATCTCAATTAACTGAAAGTCATTTCATCTGACTGTGGCAAAATTTGTTTAGCCCCAAGCTGTCATTAAAAAAAATAACATATTTGCTGACTTGTCAATCTGGAAGCCAATATAACTCCTGTCAGAAAATACGATTTGAAACCGGATCAACAGTAATGAGCTTTCAAAGGCTCACTGGTCCTCTAATGTGCTTTAATATGATGTTCTGTTTTATCCATTAAAAAATTCTGGTATATCCAGTTATCTGTTCACACTAGATAACAAAGAGATTTAGTTATAGTGAGTTGTAGTGCTATTCTGCTTCTGCTGTCTTGAGGGTTTACATTTCAATATGATTCCCATAAGATTCCCTGCTTCACTGGCTGCAATCTCTGTGCTATGTATAATACTAATAAAAATAACTTTATTTTTATAGTGCTTCACCTCATAAAATAATACAAATTAAAAACACTAACAAACATAGACCGAAGGAAGGAGAAAGAAACAGGATAGAATTAAAATCATACTGAAATAATACATTAAAAAGCATTTTTATAAAAGTGTGTCTTCAGCAGGGATTTAAAAAGAGGCACTGAATCTGCAAGCCTGATCACCTCTGGCAGACCATTCCAAAGTCAATGCATATCCTGGCAATGCATATTTCAACCACATGCTCCCTGTTTGTATTCCTGGCTTCCCTCCACCTCTACGTTTCTGTTGTCCCTGTCAGGAAGACTACACTGGAAGTGACAGAGACTGATATTAGATAGGAAATCCAGCCTTAGTATTCACCAACATCTGTGTGTTAACCTACAGTGATCATGGTCCTTGCATTGTAATAAATCCACTCATTGGAGTTCATTGGTCTGTTCTGTTCAGAAACATCTGATGTACACAACTGAAGATCACATGGAGGAATATTAACTCATGACTGTAGACAGATGGGGAGACAAATGGACCATCATTTGTATTCCATCATTATCTGACACATGCAAACCCAGCCAGGCAGTACAATGCAGATGCTGACATCTTGCCACAGAACAAGTCATGTGCATGATGTGTAGGCTATATAGACAGATTGTCCAGTGTCAGAGAAAACAACCTGCCGTACCATCCTGGGGATGTATCTCTATTTAAACCTTTAAACGGTGCCAAAGATGGCTGCCATAGTACTTCTATAAATAGACAGGAGCAATACATCGAGCCATTCTCATCATCTTTCAGTTAAAGCTAATACATTATTATGATTGTGAAGATTGGGCTGCAGTGGATAGCTGCCTTCCTACGGGCTCCTGACCAATTCTGATATTGTTTCTTTACCCTGATCGTACATAATATTTCCACTATCTCCTATGACCTAATGTAGCTTCTGGACATCACTAACCTCGATTTGGATGAAGATTTCTATATTGGTTGAAAAGACAAAAGGCAACATATAAGGTCCCATGCTACATGAGCTGAAATAAAATAACTTTTCCATACTCACAAAAAGCTTATTTTTCTCAAATGTTGTGTACAAATTTGTTTACATCCCTGTTAGTGAATGTTTTATCCTTGGCCAGGATAATCCTTCCACCTGACAGGTGTGGCATATCAAGAAGCTGATTAAACAGCATGATCATTTCACAAATTAACACAATAAATCGGCACTCTAAAATGTGCAGTTTTGTCACACAAAACAATGCCACAGAAGTCTCAAGTTTTGAGGGAGCGTGCAATTGGCATGCTGCCTACAGGAATGTCCACCAGAGCTGTTGCCAGATAATTTAATCTTTATGTCTCTAACATAAGCCTCCTCCAACGTCGTTTTAGATTTAGAGAATTTGGCAGTATGTCCAACCGGTCTCACAACCGCAGACCAAGTGTAACCATGGCAGCCCAGGACCTCCACATCTAGCTTCTTCACCTGTGGGATAGTCAGCCCAGTCATGTGAAATCCATGGATTAGGGCCTAATGAATTTATTTAAATTGACAGATTTACTTATATGAACTGTAACTCAGCAAAATATTGCATTTCAAATGTTGTTCAGTAATACTTCAACGAGTCGGCAGCTGTGGATGTACTGCTCCTTACGGACCAGGTCCTAATCCCCGGGACTCAAGAGAGAAAGCAACGGTGCAAGAGAGGCAAACAAGTGGCCTCCCTGATGAGACTACGACAGTGTCTAAATTAACTGTCTCTACCCTCCTAACAAACTGGACCAACTCCATTTGAGACTCACCTCTCACCTGAAGAACTGTAATATCCTTTGTTTCGCTGAGACCTGGCTGAACAAGGACATGGATAATATACAGTACAGGTAGCTGGTTTTTCTATGCGTCGTCAAGACTGAACAGCAGCTTCGAGTAAGATATTAAGGGGATGTGTGTGTCTCTTTGTTAACAACAGCTGATGTGTGATTTCTAATGTTAAGGAATTTTCTAAGTTTTCCTTGCCTGAGTTAGAATACCTTATGATATGCCGCAGACCATATTATTTACCAAGAGAGTTTTCATCTATATTTTTCATGGTTGTATGTTTACCACCACAAACCGATGCTGGCACCTAGACCGCAATCTATGAGCTTTATAGGGCCATAACCAAACAAGAAAGTGTTTAGCCGGTATTTTTAATGCAGGGAAAGTGAAATCTGTTTTACCTAATTTTTACCAGCAAATCACCAGTGTAATTAGAGGGGATTTTGTTTTTAGATCACCTTCACTCCACACACAGAAACGCAATTACAAATCTCTCCCTCGTCCCCCATTTGGCAAATCTGACCATAACACTATCCCCCTGATTCCTGCTTACAAGCAAAAACCCAAACAGGAATGACCTGTTTCACTGGCACAGAATGGAATATATCCTGGGTTTCATCCAATAACATTGAGGAGTTTACCACAGTCACCAGCAGTCACCAGTGAGCTGCCGCTTTCAAGGAGCGGGACACTAATCCAGACGTTTATAAGAAATCCTGCTATGACCTCTGACAGGCCTTCAAATAGTCAAAACGTCAATACGGGGCTAAGATTGAATCCTACCACGCAGACTCTGACACTCATTGGATGTGGCAGGGCTTGCAAACTATAACGGATTACAAAAATAAACCCTGCTGTGAGCTGCCCAGTGACTTGAGCCTATCAGAGGAGCTAAATTCATTCTATGCTCGCTTCGATGCAAACAACACTGAACCATGCATGAGAGCACCAGCTGTTCCGGGGCGAAAGTGTGATCTCGCACTCTGTCGCCGATGTGAGTAAGACCTTTTAAACATGTTAACATTCACAAGGGATTACCATGACACGTACTCAGAGCTTGAACTTGCAAGTGTCTTCACTAACATATTCAACCTCTCCCTGTCCCAGTCTGTATTTCCAATATGATTCAAGCAGACCACCATAGCCCCTTTGCCCAGGAACGCCAAGTCAACCTGTCTAAATGACTATTGCCCCATAGGACTCACATCTGTATCCATGAAATGATTTGAAAGGCTGGTCATGGCTCACATCAACCGCATCATCCCGGACACCCTGGACCCACTCCAATTTGCATACCGCCCCAACAGACCCACAGACAATGCAATCTCTATTGCACTCCACACTGTCCTTTCCCACCTGGACAAGAGGAACACCTACGTGAGAATGCTGTTCATTGACCAAAGCTCAGCGTTCAACACCATAGTGTCCCGCAGTCACTCGGCCCTCTGTGGAATTAATTTGACATGTGCTCAATGCAATGGTGCCTCAGGGGTGCATGCTTAGACCCCTCATATACTCCCTGTTCACCCACTACTGCATGGCCACACACGACACCAACGCCATCAATATAGGGGGAGCTCTTTTAATTTATGGATAAAAAAACGTGCCCGTTTTAAGCGCAATATTTTGTCACGAAAAGATGCTCGACTATGCATATAATTGGCAGCTTTGGAAAGAAAACACTCTAACGTTTCCAAAACTGCAAAGATATTATCTGTGAGTGCCACAGAACTCATGCTACAGGCGAAACCAAGATGAAACTTCTACCAGGAAATGGGTAGAATTTTTGAAGCTCTGTTTTCCAATGTCTCCTTATATGGCTGTGAATGCACCAGGAAGGAGCCTGCGCTTTCTGTCGTTTCTTCAAGATGTCTGCAGCATTGTGACGTATTTGTAGGCATATCATTGGAAGATTGGCCATAAGAGACTACATTTTCCAGGGGTCCGCCCGGTGCCCTTTGTCTAAATTGGTGCGTAATCTTCAGTTGCGGGCATTTTCTCCTGGGATTCAGGACAGAAAGCACACTTCCATGAACGATGTATCATCGAAGAGATATGTGAAAAACACCTTGAGGATTGGTTCTAAACAACGTTTGCCATGTTACAGTCGATATTATGGAGTTCATTTGGATAAAAGTTAGGCGTTTTTATGACTGGATTTTCGTTTTTTTTTGGTAGCCAAACGTGACGCACCAAACGGAGCGATTTCTCCTAAACAAATAACCTTTCAGGAAAAACTGAACATTTGCTATCTAACAGAGTCTCCTCATTGAAAACATCTGAAGTTCTTCAAAGGTAAATGATTTTATTTGAATGATTTTCTGGTTTTTGTGAAACTGTTGTTTGCTGAATGCTAACGCTAATGCTAACGCTAAATGCTACGCTAGCTAGGTACTGTTACACAAATGATTGTTTTCCTGTGGTTGAGAAGCATATTTTGAAAATCTGAGATGACAGTGTTGTTAACAAAAGGCTAAGCTTGAGAGCTAGCATATTAATTTCATTTCATTTGCGATTTTCATGAATAGTTAACGTTGCGTTATGGTAATGAGCTTGAGGCTGTATTCACGATCCCGGATCCGGGATGGCTCGACGCAACAGGTTAAGTTTGCTGACGACACAACGGTGGTTGGTCTGACAAGTGTGGTGCCAGGATTACAACCTTTCCCTCAATGTCAGCAAGACAAAGTAGCTGATCGTGGACTACAGGATACGGAGGACAGAGCATGCTCCCATCCACATCGATGGGGCTGTAGTGGAGCGAGTCGAGAACTTCAAGGTCCTCGGTGTCCACATTACTAAGGAATTATCATGGACCACACACACCAACACAGTTATGAAGAGGGTACGAAAACACATCTTCTCCCTTAAGCTGAAAATATTTGTCATGGGCCCTCAGATCCTCAAAAAGTTCTAAAGCTGCATTATTGAGAGGCTCTTGACTGGGTGCATCACCATTTGGTATGACAACTGCTTGGCATCTGACCGAAAGGCGGCTACAGAGGGTCGTGCATACGGCCCAGTACATCACTGGGGCCAAGTACATCATGACCTCTATACCAGGTGGTGTCAGAGGAAGGCCCTAAAAATTGTTAGACTCCAGCCACCCAAGTCATAGACTGTTCTCTCTGCCCCTGCATGGCAAGTGGTACCGATGTTCCAGGTTTAGAACCAACAGGACCCTGAAGAACTTCTACTCCCAAGCCATAAGACTGCTAAATAGATAGTCCGGGTAACTATTGGCTAACTATTTAACTATCTGCACTGACCCTTTTTGCACTAACTCTCATCAAATACGCTGCTGCTACTGTTTAATATTTATCCTGTTGCCTAGTAACTTTATCCCTACCTATACAGTTGAAGTCGGAAGTTTATATACACTTAGGTTGGAGCCATTAAAACAAGTTTTTCAACCACTCCACACATTTCTTGTTAAGAAACTATAGTTTTAGCAAGTCGGTTAGGACATCTACTTTGTGCATAACACAAGTCATTTTTCCAACAACTGTTTACAGACAGATTATTTCACTTGTAATTGACTGTATCATAATTCCAGTGGGTCAGAAGTTTACATACACTAAGTTGACTGTGCCTTTAAACAGCTTGGAAAATTTCAGAAAATGATGTCATGGCTTTAGAAGCTTCTGATAGGCTAATTGACATCATTTGAGTCAATTGGAGGTGTACCTGTGGATGTATTTCAAGGCCGACCTTCAAACTCAGTGCCTCTTTACTTGACATCATGGGAAAATCAAAAGAAATCAGCCAAGACCTCAGAAAAAGAATTGTAGACATCCACAAGTCTGGTGCATCCTTGGGAGCAATTTCCAAATGCCTGAAGGTACCATGTTCATCTGTACAAGCAATAGTACGCAAGCATAAACACCATTGGACCACGCAGCCATCATACTGCTCAGAAAGGAGATGCGTTCTGTCTCCTAGAGATGAACGTACTTTGGTGCAAAAAGTGCAAATCAATCCCAGAACAACAGCAAAGGACCTTGTGAAGATGCTGGAGGAAACAGGTACAAAAGTATCTATTTCCAGAGTAAAACTAATCTTATGTCGATATAACCTGAAAGGCCGCTCAGCAAGGAAGAAGCCACTTCTCCAACTGCCATAAAAAAGCCAGACTAGAGTTTGCAACTGCACATTAGAACAAAGATCGCACTTTTTGGAGAACTGTTCTCTGGTCTGATGAAACAAAAATAGAACTGTTTGGCCATAACGAATATCATTATGTTTGGAGGGAAAAGGGGAGGCTTGCAAGCCGAAGAACACCATCCCAACCGTGAAGCACGGGGGTGGCAGCATCATGCTGTGGGCGTGCTTTGCTGCAGGAGGGACTGGTGCACTTCACAAAATAGATGGCGTCATGAGGGAGGAAAATTATGTGGATATGTTGAAGCAACATCTCAAGACATCAGCCAGGAAGTTAAAGCTTGGTCACAAATGGGTCTTCCAAATGGACAATGACCCCAAGCATACTTCCAAAGTTGCAGGACAACAAGGTCAAGGTATTGGAGTGGCCATCACAAAGTCCTGACCTCAATCCTATAGAAAATTTGTGGGCAGAACAGAAAAAGCGTGTGCGAGCAAAGAGGCCTACAAACCTGACTCAGTTACCCCAGCTCTGTCTGGAGGAGTGGGTCAAAATTCACCCAACTTATTGTGGAAAGCTTGTGAAAGGCTATCTGAAACTTTTGACCCAAGTGAAACAATTTAAAGGCAATGCTACCAAATACTGATTGGGTGTATGTAAACTTCTGACCCACTGGGATGTAATGAAAGAAATAAAAGCTGAAATAAATCATTTTCTCTACTATTATTCTGACATTTCACATTCTTAAAATAAAGTGGTGATCCTAACTGACCTAAAACAGGGCATTTTTACTTGGATTAAATGTCAGGAATTGTGAAAAACTGAGTTTAAATGTATTTGGCTAAGGTGTAACTTCTGACTTAAATTTTATGTACATATCTACCTCAGTGACCTTGTAACATTGCACATGGACTCGGTAGTGGTACCCTGAGTATATAGCCAATTAATGGGTACTAATTGTGTATTTGTTCCATGTGTTATTATTTTTCCATTATTTCTCATTTTTTGTCTCCTCATTATTGGGAAGGGCCCGTAAATAAGCATTTCACTGTTAGTCTACACCTGTTGTTTACAAAGCATGTAGCAAATAACATTTGGTTTTATTTGACCACCAAATAGTCCTACAGTGCTTTAGGCTATATACCCCATACCCTATCCCCCTGGGTCTAGCACATGGGCAGTTTCCATCACCTCTCCAATTGAGGATACGTAACAACATGAAGTCAGTGTTATTCTATGGTCAATGGCTGTCTCTCATTTGCCATTGTGCCAGATATCATATTGACATTTCACAAATGAGATTCCGTGCCATTTGATTAGATTATGAAGTTAACGTTTCACGCCTTTGGCTGCCTGGATACAGTTGCCATTGACTGGAGGGCCAAAGTAAACCAGAATATAAACATTTTTCACTGTGCTCAAGAAAGGGAGTGTGTGTCACGATTTCTGTGCTTGTGTTAGTTTGATTGCATGTGTGTGCGTGGGTGTTTGCATGTGTGTGTGTGTGTGTGTCATCTGTGTAGTGATTCTTGTTTACTGTAACAGACATTAGGGAATATCTGTACTTCGATAAAGCATTAAACATATGGATTTGGATATAAAGACACACGCATTCAATAACGTATCAATTCCGCATATGGATTCACGCATGCCGCGTAGAGTTGTAATTCCTCCACAAGTTATGAGACGAGAGATATATTCAAGTTTAAGTCTGTTTTGCACTATATTGTACAAGGGTATTTAAATAGATGAAAACAACAGGCTGAGATGATAATGAGTCACTGGAACTATGGGTGGTGACTTTTGAATAATTTGAGGTTGCGTAATATAACACATTTTGAGTTTCCATATGCCATATGAACTATAAATTTAGCCTGGGCTAAATTATCCCCGTCTCAACACTGAAGAGCTGGAGAGCAAGGATCGTTTGATGAGCATATTTAATCATCTCCGTCGCAAGTGATTTTTACATGTTCCAAAATTCAAATTCCTAATGAAACTACATGCAGAGAGACGATAAGTATGTGTTTCTAGAGTCTGGACCTCATCAGGAAATGACTATGGTGGCTGATCTCAACACTAACTCATACACTGTAACAATCCAAATGAAAGATCGCTATGTGAAGTTCATCATACGGGCCTCGACACACAGAGACAGATGAATTGTATGAAGAACGTATTAAACATTAATCCATCCATTCACATTTCAACTCATTTCAATTTTGGACGCACATAAAAATCATGGATAATCCTCTAGATTACGTTGGCTGGAAAAACTGTCAATTTCAGTCTGAAGTGAACGTGGCCTAAATCTTTTGGGGCACTCCGATAGTCCTTTCTCATTACTTCAAATGACAAAGACTATGAAAGAGTGCTTTGGAGATGACATGTCTAGACAGTATTATCTTAAAATAACTATTTTACTAAACTAGCATCATCATTTGTATATGACGACTACAGTCAGTGCAGGTACTGCACACATACTTTTCCCATTATATCCTATGATTGTGATGACTCCATGCCTCCATGATTACATTGTCTTATTTCCCCTCTTGTTTTGCCACAAATTGGGTCTAATAGTTAGAGTTTTGTGATAATTCTTCTAAAAAAGCTCTGCACTTCCTTACAGGCGGTTAAGTATTCAAAGATGTACTGTGTGTCCATGGATTTTCAAAGGTCTTCAGCGTGCCCATCCCTGATTAAAAGGAACATATTAAGAGAGCATAATTGACTTCTCAAAGCCTGATACACAGTAACATGTAAAATCTTAATTTAACCCATATTGTCAGAGCAAATGAACGTTTAGTCCATAATGGTGCCTGATCGGTGGTTAAGCTATTAACTGGACAAAAGTAGGCTACATGAAAAGTGCAACACTATTAATATAACTGTGTGCTAGTGTGAGTTTTCAGTGAAAATATGTCAATCATGAAGCTCATCTGCATTTCCTGTGGTGCAGGAAAATTCTTGGCAATGAGTGATCAAATTAAGATCCTACATTGGTACATTATAGGTGCATCTAACACATGCAAAAACATTTCTGAAGTGTTTCACATCTCTTATCTCTCCCCACCAGTGGAAGCTCCTCAGAGGAGGAAGGAGAGGACCATCCTCCTCAGTGAAATTTCATAAAAATAAAAATTGTGAAACATTATAAAAGTTATCCTTTTTAGATAAAACTGTACCAAATATATTCATATGTTACCAAATAATTGATTAAAACACACTGTTTTGCAATAAAGGTCTATAGTAACTTAAACAGCACTCTCTGGGGTAGCGCCATGGTGTAGCCGGAAGGCAGCTAGTTTCCGTCCTCCTCTGGCTACATTGACTTCAATTCAAAACCTAGGAGGCTCGTATGTCTCACCCCCTTCCATAGACCTACATTGTATTCATGACCACTTCCGGAGGACGACCTCCAACCAATCAAAGCTTTTGAACTGACATGTTGTCCATCCAGTCATAGGATTAGAATTGGAGAATGAATCTAGTGTGTTATATTGGGGTTGTGCCGCAGAGCATTATAGGGGAGTTCTATGTTTTGAGAAGCTTGGGGACATTGGATAGAGATTGAAAAGTGATATTTCACCTTCTTTTTTTTACATTATTCAATTCAAATTAGTTTCTTCAAATTACAGGATACGGAGGAGGTAGATTATAAATTGTTTTCTTGGTTTTAGAACTTTATTTTTGTGTCCAGTTAGTGCAATTTATTTCAATTTGCAGTGCTAACTTTAGTAGCAAATATCAGTAGCTAGCTACAGTATCAGCTTGAATGTGCAGTTTTCGGCCGCCAACGCTACCTCAATTTTTTTTCACTTGTTGAAGAACCCCTTTCCTTCTCTGGGGTACATGGAAAAGGTGTGAATTGAAACAGAGTGTCGACCTCTGCCTGAGATCAGTTACATGAAGAAGGATGAAAAGGTGAGGGCATTCAATACCAATGGTATCAAAAGTATAGCTGGTTAACAGGGAGTCTTTCATCAAGCCGTCTGTATTGGTGGCCTTGCCTGCTTTTTGGAAAGCATTGGGTGAAAGAGGGGTACAGTGACCTGAAGAACATTGATTGTTCAGCTAAATGGCAAAACAAAAGCAGGAAGCATATAAATGCCCACATCAGACTCCAGCTTCTGGGAAAAAGCTGCATCGATCATGACGAAGATCTGCATATTCAAACTGCCCAACATGAGAAAGTAAAAAGAAACAGGGATGTTCTCAAGCGGTTTATCAACACCACTGCGTTTTGCATATGCAAGAATGGGCTTTTAGAGGACACGACGAGAGGGAAAGTTCCGCTAACAAGTGCCATTACAAGGAGCTTGCAGCGGTAATTGCACATTACGATGCTTTACTTGCTGAACATATGGAACTTCCTACTGTCTTTTCTGGGATGTTGAATTCATTCAGAATGATTTGATAGCTTCCATAGCATCATCTATTAAAATTTTGTTTGAAGAGAGATTGACACAGTGCTTTTTTTTCACATGCACTCAAGTAGTCTTTCCACTTTTCTTATTTATTTAGCAAAGATGAAAACAAGTGATGCACCGATATGACATTTTTGGCCAATACCAATATCCAATATTTTCCTTACCAAAAAAACTTGATACCGATAACCAATATTAAACATTTTAGCCGCCTTTTAAGCATTTAAGCACTAGTACAGTTAAATAATTAACACACACACATGGATGTAGCGGTCTAAGGCACTGCATCTCAGTGCAAGAGGCTACAGACTACAGTCCCTGTGTCACGACCGTGGGAATAACGGGACCAAGGCGCAGCCTGCGTAGAGTTCCACATGTTTTAATAAATGAAACGTACCAAAAAAACAATACAGAACAAACTAAACGTGAAGTAAATGCAGTGTTCACAGGCACTACACAAAAACAAAATCCCACAAACAACAGGTGGAAAAAGGCTGGCCTAAATATGATCCCCAATCAGAGACAACAATAGACAGCTGCCTCTGATTGGGAACCATACCAGGCCAACATATAAAAAAAAAAATAGAGTACCCACCCTAGTCACACCCTGCCCTAACCAAAATAGAGAATAAAAAGGCTCTCCAAGGTCAGGGCGTGACACCCTGGTTAGAATCCAGGCTGTATCACATTCGGCCGTGATTGGGAGTCCCATAGGGCAGCTCACAATTGGCCCAGCATCGTCCAGGCCGTCATTGTAAATAAGAATTTGTTCTTAACTGACTTGCCTAGCTAAATAAAGGTTACACACACACTGACCAAAAAGTTATTTTGTTGGCATTTACGTATATCCCCATTACCAGTAAAACATACGCAAAACCTATTTATTTCACTTACTTGCTGTGCTGTTTCGTTGTTCAGTCGTTTCATTCTCAACCAGGATTTCTATGGAACGCCGTTTGGGTCTTTGCATGTCAAAAACTATACACGTCAAATAACACTTTGACGTGTAAAATAACACGACAATCTGTTTCAGTTGCTATAGTTAGCTAGCTAACTATATAGCGAGGTGTCATCATCTAAAATAACCCTAATTTATAAGACAGTTCTTGTTTGATTAACTGTGGTTGGATCCATTTATGTGAAGCTAGCCACTATACGGATTAGCCACAATAAGGATTAGCCACAATAGTGGACTTTGCGGTCAGCCTTTAAAATAAAAAGTATGCATAATTATTCTATTTGTATTTATTAGCATCACTGTCAATGACACTTTTATTTTTAAGGCAAACCGCAACTTCCACTATTGTGCCTAATCATTATTGTGGTGGTCAGGTAGCTCACTACACTAGCCAGATGAAGCTAGCTGGCTGTTTGTAACATTGGCTTTGGGCAACAGGGTTAAGTAGCTGGCTATCTATTTATTTTCATGAACTGAAGTTTAATTTCAATAGGCGAACAACAAGTGGCAACCTAGCTAATACTTACTCAAAAGGATTCCTAAATCATTGCTAAGAATAATGAAAATGACTGCAGTTTTCAGGCTGGTTGTATTGGTGCTAGCTAGGTACCAAGCTAAAGCTAGCTAACCCAGAAGTTGTGGTTGAACAAATGATGCTTTATTGCCAACGCGGTATTGTGAACACATTGTTCGGGGCCGGTGTTTGCTTGTTTGCAGACTTTTTTGTACAGCTTTGACAGTGCTACTGTATCTTTTTTTTGACACGCAAAGACCCAAACATTGTTCCATAGTACGTATGTCTTGAAGCTAATAGAAGTGACACAATTACTGTGTAACTCCGGTAGGGCAACATCTGAAAAATAGTGCACTTGGTAGTGTGGACCGGTGCTCGACCAGTCAGTGAAAGCCAACATCACCCACGACAGAGAACGATTGATTGTCAAGAGCAATGAATTCCATTATCATGGATTTCGCCTTTGAGTTGTCTCGCTGAAATTGCATTAATCTTTCAAATGACTTGTTGACTGCTCGATCCACACAGCAGAGCTCGTGGGCTAGTTTAGTGCAACATTTTACGTGGTTCATTACGTCATGTACCTTCGTTATATAGGTATGCACTTCAGATTTGACATTGGTTTTGTACATCGGGTGTTACCAAACTAGACATCGGCTGATACCGATGTTGGCATTTTTAGCTAATATCGGCCGATTACGTTCACTATCCCTAATGATAACACATAATCCCTCCGGACAGACACAAGCAAAAACTCATTACATAAATGTTGCAGCAGCCTAGGCTACACCTCAACATTAGAGATCTGATATGCTGCATGGGATGAAAATGAGGCAATTTTTCAGTCTGATCAACTGTAGGCTACTAATAAGAGCAGATACATACAGCCTATGTGCACTGTCCATTTGGTCAGGGTGAACTAATTGGTAATTGGTCATGTATTTATAGTCCATTTGTATGTCAGGAGAAAATATTAATGTGATCAAATTTGGTTTATATTCAAAATTATGCTGGCTAGGCTGCCTATACGTTTTCAATCCAAAATTATTAACTGGAATTAATAAGGAAAAACTCTGGGCCCCATTGGGTAAAAATTGCCCACCCGCTCTGGGACCTATGGTGCCACCAGTCTGCCTGCAGTTGTCTGTTATCATCAGGTATGTGGATGATCAGGGCTTTATTCAGGAACGTTTCTTAGGCTACTTTGACGTGT
This sequence comes from Oncorhynchus tshawytscha, assembly GCF_018296145.1. Classification (NCBI taxonomy): domain Eukaryota; kingdom Metazoa; phylum Chordata; class Actinopteri; order Salmoniformes; family Salmonidae; genus Oncorhynchus; species Oncorhynchus tshawytscha. The sequence continues at coordinate 41,303,031 of NC_056458.1, read as the reverse complement.
CAAGTGGGCGAGATGCACAGTCTGTGTTAAACTTCATGGAGAAACTTGTTGTTCAAACCTATGATGGCGCAGCTGTAATGGAATGTATCTGCTATTTGTATTTACAGCTAAGTCCTCTCCTGTTCCCTGATTAAGAGGTGATGACAACTCCACTACCATTGTCAACTCTCTCCTGACATGAACTGAAGCCACGTCTCATGTGCTCGCTCATCCACTGGCACTTTGCATGTTTCCTCTCCAAGCACTGTGAGTAGCCCTATCCATTTTCTCTCATTACTGTATGTAGAGTCAATCACATACGCAATCACATTATTACCTATCAAATATTTTACTTCTTGCTTGGACTAACTCATTCTTAGCTATTTTGTCTACTGTGTAGTCTTATTGTTTTTGTCTTCCCAGTTAAATCCTGTCCTGCACTGAAGTCAAGCCTCTGAACACCTCAACTCATGCCTCATACCTCACTGCTGTGATCCCTTCTCATTCCCATTCCCCATAATATTGTACAATACATGTCTTTAGTAAATGATTTAGGTGAAAATAATTACTCTTTGATTATTTTTTAAATACACATAGACGTCTCCTTGCGCCTATACCATTGGTCTCCCATCCTCCTCAATTGTTAAAGTCACCAGCCTCCACTGCTCTCCACTGTGGTACTGTCTTAATGCTAGACACAATGCCATAGTAATTAGATTGTAACCAGTGTCTAAGGGCTCTATTCAATTCACATCGCGGAAGTTCAGCTTTAGTGTGATTGAAATTTAAAGGCAACGTTCCTACTTTAGCAGAGACTGCATTCACGGTAAACGCTGCATATCAGCTCAATCAGAAATTACCTTGAAATTTGTATCTCGGAATCTGTAACGCTTCAGCTTACCCGATTGAATTGAGCCCTAAAGCTCTTTTTCAGAACTCCATCAAACCAGAGCAGGACATCAGTTACTGTCGGTCATGGTGCACGGACCATGCAATGACGCACGTTACTTCTGCTATAAAGTGCTTCACCCAAGGGGAAAATCAATGACGAGCTTATCCCAAATGGGACCAGTCAGTTTGATATGGCACTCACACACTGTGTTTTAATGCACCACATGTGTAAACCATTCAGTGTGCTTGTTGACTAAACAAGGATGAACAGGCCGTAAACAGATAGTGAACGCCAGTGGACATGAAATGATAAAGCACCGCGCTTTCAGGATGGAGCGGTAAGAGGGACAGAGATGACAGATAAAGGGTCCTCAATATCGGTCAATCCCTCATCCCTGCATGACTACTGAGAGGGAGTGTGATCATAGCAACTTCCCTACAAGCATGCCCACATTGGCACCATGAGGGCCCGATGCAGGTTCAAATATTGACCCCATGTAGGCTGCCAACATTGGGCCAATGCATCTTTGTTCATGGGCTTCACGTTGGCCCCCAAGGCATTTGCCCAGTGTGGCCCAGTGTGGGCAGCCCATATCTCGGGAAAGCAGCCCTCACTTTGTCTAAAATAATAATATTTACCAAGAAAACATGCCCACATTGGCACGATGTGGGCCCAATGCAGGCAAAAATATTGGCCCCATGTCAGTCAATAAATAACATTTATTTATAAAGCCCTTTTTACATTAGCAGTTTTCACAAAGTGCCTATACAGAAACCCAGCTTAAAACACCAAAGAGCAACCAATGCAGATTGTTGTGGATTCCCCCGGTACTGCTGCTCATTTCATTCACCAGCTCTGGAGGTCTACGTCACCGGCCTCTAGGCATCACTGAACTGTTTCATTACGCACACCTGATTCCAATTCCCCTGATTAGTAATTGTATATATGTGCCCTCTGTTCGCCATTGTCTAGTCGTGACACAGATGTAGAATACACATTTGCTATTTGAGGGGAATGTATTTATTTATTTATTTATTACAATTTAATTCAATGCATAATTGTTAATCCTTAAAAATTATTTATGGAAAGTGATACTTTTCTGATACAATGTATCAGACAAAGTTCTTACTATCATACATATATCTTTACAAGAAGAACTGTTAAGTTTCTCATACGTCATATGCACTTATTAGGGCCAATGGGCTCATGTCCCTGGGTTTGAGCCCTTCACGACCAGTGGTGGAAAAGGTTCTCAATTTTCATACTTGATTTAAAAGTAAAGATACCTTAATAGAAAAGTCTAAAAGTATCAGGTTTTAAATATTCTTAAGTATTAAAAGTATAAATAATTTCAAATCCCTTATAAGAAGGAAACCAAATGGCAGTTTTATTTGCATTTTTTATTTTTTATTTACAGATAGCCAGGGGCACACTCCAAAACTCTGACATAATTTACAAACAAAGCATTTGTGTTTAGTGAGTCCACCAGATCAGAGGCAGTAGGGATGACCAGGGAGGTTATCTTGATTAGTGTGTGAATTGGACCATTTTCCTGTCAAAATGTAATATTGTATTTTTGTATTTTTGGGTGTCAGGAAAAATGTATGGTGAATGTAGTGAAGTAAAAGTTGGCAAAAATATAAATAGTAAAGTATAGATACCCCCCAAAAACGACTTAAGTAGTACTTGAAAGTATTTTTCCTACAGTACTTTACACCACTGTCCATGACACACAATGAAACACCTAGTTTTAAAAAATCTGTCTTGGGCTAGAAGCTGGTCCACAAACTCCAGAATTTTTCTTTGCCTATATATATATCCGCAGCGGAAAGGGCATGTCTCACAGAGACGGATGCCTGGATCATTTTCCCTGTCCAGCCCACTAATGACCCCAAGGGGACCCTGGCAGAATGGGAGGGAGGAGAATATGGGGTAAGGAGAGAAGGGAAGGGGAGAAGAGGAACTCGCTCAGTCCCGATGCGCCAGTTGATGAGGCAGCAGCTGTGAGTCACAGGAAGGAGAATGGAGCCGGCCGGCGAGCGTCCTTTTCTGGCAGCGAGTCAGCTGCCCAACCATCGCCATCGGAGGGAGTCAGCACAAATGCTACGATGACGACCTGAGGGCTGCTCGTTTCGTCAGTCCCTTTCCTCCGCTAACAAAGCAGCTATCTGCTTCCTTTCCATCACTGCACATTTTCCAGCTTTGACCTTTGAGCATGAAAATAATATGACAAGAACAATTATGTTGAAGGCCAACTAGATTAGTCTCTGAGGTCCATTCTGCCGCTCTTAATTTGTGGTTTCAACGTATATTTGTTTTGAAAATAAAGAATTGGAGGTTTTTACCTTTTTCTGTTGAAAATAGAAAACAAATGAATGTTGTAATTGATTAGAACAAGACTGAAAACAAACTTAACAACTTTAACCTCTGAATGGCGCCGGCCTCCTCCTGCCTGCATCTGCTGTTTCATTATTAAATTGGATTCACCGTCTTCTGCAGTGCCATTTGTCTTGTCTACATCTCAAATATAGCCTCCGTCTCAGTCTGTGTGCGGCTTGTCTCAGTCATATTATATTTGCTGAGGAGTTGTGGGCAATAACAATGGTGGGGTGCACAGTCATACAAGTGTAGGATCTTAATCTGACCAGTTTCTCACAGCAGCAACAGGAAATGTGGATTATAATTAATGGATATTTTTGTAGAAGTTAATACATTTTTAATTAGGGCAAATAAATTCTGACATGTTTAAAGTGGAAATATAAACTTTAGAAGCCTTTTAAACCTTGAATATACTGGAAGTTTCCATTTCCTGCAGTGTAGATATTTCCTGCAGCAACATGGTGATCGAATTAAGAGCCTCTATCTGTAGCCAGAGGTTTGAAAGAGTGAACACACAGTCACAATATAGTGTCAAGCAAGTGTTTGGCTCAAAATAGCTCCATGTCAATGAATTAATAATGAACAGTTGTATTTCTAAGACCAAACAGAAGAGAAGAGGAAAGAGAATATGTGTGAGTGTGAACTCATCGTGCTGCTTGCACTGTAGAACAAAGACGTCATCCACCCTCTGGTTCTCCTAGCTAGCTTTTAGCGCTGTGAGGACTGTGCTATTCTTGGAAACCCCAAAACAGAAAACAGCTTTGCCTCTGCTGCTGCTGTTGCCATTGCTGTTGCTATGGCTGCTACTGCTGCTGTTGCCATTGCTGTTGCTAAGGCTGCTACTGCTGCTGTTGCCATTGCTGTTGCTACGGCTGCTACTGCTGCTGTTGCCATTGCTGTTGCTACGGCTGCTATTGCTGCTGTTGCCATTGCTGTTGCTACGGCTGCTACTGCTGCTGTGGCTTCTTGGTGTTGGGGAGAGAGCGGATGAGCACAGTTGGCCGGGAGACACTAGCCTGTGCCGAGGTGACTCAACGTTGGCTTCACAGTAGTGCTGTGCGACGGGCCGCTCACTGGCAGGTGTGTGGCACGCTTTCACACACCCTCCTGTAACCACAGAAGTCTGATGGGAAGTGGCAAGGAAGGAGGTGTGAAGAGATGGAGGGGGGTGTGGTGGGGAGGTAGGGGAAGAGAGGTTAGGGGGTAAGGGTCTGATAGTAAGGGGGATGGGGTGAAGATGGCACAGTGAATCTGGAAGTGAAAGGGCGACAGTGCCACCACTCCACAAGTTTGTCTGTAACTCGTATATATGCAGTGTATCTGTCCAGACACAGATCAGGCAGGCCGTTATGTAAGATTCAGCATCAGTGCTGAGCTCGCTCTGAAGTGACTAATGCAGCCCCCGGGGGTGACAAAACAGGGAGAAAATAAATACAAATCTAACATGCAGAAACAAAAAAGCCCACGGTGTTTAAATAAAAAAGTGACAGGAATCTAGGCTTTCAAATAACACGGTCATCTCTCTTTCACCTTTCATTCTCCCCCCAACCTGTTGGTTATACTGCAATTCTGCACATAGCAAGTAGTGAAAGGGAAAGGGGGATAACAAGTCAGTTGTACAACTGAATGCATTCAACTGAAATGTGTCTTCTGCATTTAACCCAACCCCTCTGAATCAGAGAGGTGCGGGGGCCTGCCTTAACCAACATCCAACAGGATACTCCATACAAATTATCAGTTAATGTGGTGCTTCACAGAAATTATACTAGAAAGGGAATCAGCAAAGAAATATCTACAAATCTGTGTAACTACACTATATATACAAAAGTATGCTAACACCTCTTAAAATTAGTAGATTCGGGTACTTCAGCCACACCCGTTCCTGACAGGTATATAAAATTGAGCACACAGCCATGCAATCTCCATAACGAAACATTGGCAGTAGAATGTACTTCCTGAAGAGCTCAGGGATTTTCAACGTGGCACCGCCATAGAAAAATGTATACCCTGCTAGAGCTGCCCTGGTCAACTGTAAGTGTTATTTTGAAGTGGAAACGCTCAGCCACAAAGTGGTAGGCCACAGAACAGGATCACCGAATGCTGAAGCATGTAACGCATACAAATCAGCTGTCCTTGGTTGCAACACTCTCTACCAAGTTCCAAACTACCTCTGGAAGCAACGTCAGCACAAGAACTGTTCGTCGGGAGCTTCATGAAATGGATCTCCATGGCCGAGCAGCCACACACAAGCCTAAAATCCCCATGCCAAGCATCGGCTGGGGTTGTGTAAGGCTCACCACCATTGAACTCTGGAGCAGTGGAAACGCATTGTCTGGAGTGATAAATCACGCTTCACCATCTGGCAGTCGAACTGACAAATCTGGGTTTGGCGGATGCCAGGAGAATGCTACCTGCCCGAATGCATAGTGGCAACTGTAAAGTTTGGTGGAGGAGGAATCATGGTCTGGGGCTGTTTTTCATGGTTTGGACTAGGCCCCTTAGTTCCAGTGAAGGAAAATCTTAATGCTACAGCATACAATTACATTCTCAACGATTCTGTGCTTCACAATTTGTGGTAACAGTTTTGGGAAGGCCCGTTCCAGTTCACAAAGCGAGGTCCATACCGAAATGGTTTGTCAGGATTGGTGTGGAAGAACTTGACTGGCCTGCACAGAGCCCTGACCACAACCCCATCGAACACCTTTGGGATGAATTGGGATGCCAACTGCGAGCCAGGCCTAATCACCAAACATCAATGCCCGATCTAACTAATGCTCTTGTAGCTGAATGGAAGCAAGTCCCAGCAGCAATGTTCCAACATCTAGTGAAAAGCCTTCCCAGAAGAGTGGAGGCTGTTAGCAATGGGAGGACCAACTCCATATTAATGCTCCTGATTTTGGAATGAGATGTACGACGAGCATGTGTCCACATGCTTTTGGTCATGTAGTGTACATTATTACAGCACACTGAATAATTCCAATGATGTGGCATTTCCATTGAAGTGAATCTCAGTGAAATTACATTCTCTCTGGTAAATCCACAGATACTATAATACAGAATGATGTATCAACCTGGACCCATGATATTAACTATCAACTTTATTACACAAGGTCAAGTTAATGGGTACATTACCTATCTGAGTAAACACCATGTCATTGTCTGAGTATGTGCTCCAGAGCCCTGGCAGGTACATGTTAGCACAGGTTAACCATGCGACTGGGAAGGCTGTGCAGCGTAGATTAGGAGCCTTGATGAGAGGGAAATGGCTGTGCAAAATTGGGTTCTTATCGCTGAAGTTGGCCTGTTCCATACAGCGACACGGGGGCAGGTCGGAAATCATCATGAAATGGAACCAGTTCAGAGCCCAATAATTGAATCCCTGGTTGATTATGACTGTGTTCATAAATGGATAAATGGACTTTGTTGCTGAGGGCTTTGAAGATTTCCCAGAAATGCATACAACTCACTGTGTCCCAACTGCTGTGTGATTAATTACAAAGTGAATCTGGAGTCTCCTTGGAAGCAGATACATTTTTGTTCTCAGAGCCATTTTCCATGCCATCTTTGTGAAGATGAATGGTATAACAAAAACATAACTTTCTCCCATAACTTTCTGTGTGGGAGATGAGGCTTGATCTAAAATGTACTGCATTCATTTCCTGCTCCTCTAAATCATAATATACCAATGTATTTTCTTGTCTAAAGTTGAGGCTTTCACATAATAGAGTAAACATGTTTATCTTAGTTTTAACTTCTCAGAAATATATGGATGTAGTCGACTATACTACAGAGATAACAATTTAAATGTAAATGCATTTCAGTCATTGAATAAAAGTATCAAATGTGTATTTTATGGGGCGGCAGGTAACCCAGTGGTTAAGTGCATTGGCCAGTAACCGAAAGGTTGCTGGTTTAAATCCCCAAGTCGGCAATGTGACAAAATCAGTTAACCCCCAACAACAACCCCTTGTGGATGTTGATTAAGGCAGCCCCCTCACCTCTCTGATTCAGAGGGGTTGGGTTAAATGCGGAAGACACATTTCCGTTGAATGCATTCAGTTGGTCAACTGACTAGGTCTCCCCTTTTCCCCCCATTGTTGCCTGTTATTCTTGTCTAGCCAACCAAGCATGATTTGTAATGAGCTGATTTTAAATTTTAATGAATGATCCTTTGAACACCCACACTTTACCACCAGACCAGTAATTATCTATAATTGCACTCCCTCTTCAATCAAAATGTGTCATTAGATTCACTTTGATATCTTCTTTAGATTATCAATATGATGAATGACTAATATCCTTCAACTTGTCCAAACAGGGGGAAAATGAATATTTGAATAGCAATGATATGTGATGATTATTCAGTGTTTCCTTGTTTAGGTAACAGGTTTCCATATCAAATGAGATACATACTATCCCCCACTCCCTAACCCCTCCAATTAAATAAACACTGCTAGATCAATACTGGTTTTGCCCCTAGGTAAACTTGTGACATGCAATAACAGCTGTATCAAACAGGAGCTCACCAATGACCCTGGATGCAAGATTGCTTTAGATTTTATCGCTTTCTTGAACGTGAAATACATTTTAAAAAAGGTGCAAAAATGCTAAATGAAAATTCACTGGGACTGGGCCTCAGAGTCCCTTCGCGTCTACTGGCTTCCATTACGATTTCACTGTGTCGATGGAAAGTGTTGATTTAAAACTCTTTGCTCACCTCTACCCGATCCATAAGGACAATCAGGGAATTTGACGAGGAGACTTGTATTTAACAGAACAGCTATAGAACTGGCTGTATCCATCAGCCTGGCTTCGTTGTGAGTGTTGTGAACTCCAATGCAATCAGCTCAATCTCTACACTGCAACTCAAAATGTAGTACCGCTCACTGATATTGGCTGGTCTTTGAGATGACCTATCTAGACTCCATTCCACTTTAGTTGAGAGATAGCAGGTAGGAACACAAATGAGAATCACTGGAAATCATGATGAATTAGTTAATTAAGGTTGTAGCTGGTTTAATACATTATTGCCCACCTCCCCCACCCCAGAAAATACATACTTTTGGAGTTGCACAAAGCAGCACGTGTAACGTTAACAATTATTGTTACATCCACATGCTTTCAAAACACTTCTACAACACCTTGATCATAAAATAGCCTGAAGGAGAACACGAAAAAGCCAATCTCCTTGAAATTATAAAATGAAGATAAGCTTTGTGCCATCAGCTGTGAATCAGTCCAACAGTTGAGTGGTTGAAAAAGGTCCTGAGGAGCTGCTGATTGCTTTGAAGTGGAAAAGATAGCAGGCTTGATTTCAGGCTGCTACAGTACATCTCTGAACTTCAGTGAGAAGCACTCTACAGTCAGTACAATGCATTTTCATAGATAACAAGGAAATGTACTGTACTTGGTCAGGTAGATTGGATACATGTGCAGTGATTCATTTCAATGATTTAAAGCAATCTTTAAAATATATTTACTGATATCAAGAACATGGTTTACTTGCACTCTGCCACATGCAATGTTTAGAGCCCAGAGTGTTTCATGCATTTGACCTGACAAGGAAAAACTCAGGGCTTGAACAACATTATATACAGTACCAGTCAAAAGTTTGGACACACCTACTCATTCAAGGGTTTTTCTATATTTGTACTATATCATAGAATAGTAGTGGACGTCGGACGTGTGTTTTGCCTTGTCCTGTCCCGGGTAAATATCGTTTTTCCTTGTTTTTGTTCCGTATATATTTTAATATAACTTTCCATCTATGGACTGAATATACTCTCCTGCAACCCGCCTCACCCAATGTGGTATGGAACTGCTATTTTTATACTTAAGAACCGGAACCCCCATAAAAAGCTTGTAGTCAGTTAGCCATTGCTAGGCCCATCTGCTAGGCCCATCTCCCGGGCTAATCGAAAAGGCCCATCAGCTACTCCTTGGGCTACAATACCTATTTTGGCAATTGGCCTGGAGCACATCGGAATGTTAGCTCAAGAGGCCCATCGGACAAATTCTTTGACTGCTATACTTACCCTGCTGATCCGTCCTCTGAACCGGAAACCCCAACAGAAGCTAGCCAGCTAACTAGCTACTAGCTAGTAGTCAGCTAGCCACTGCTAGCGGTCATCAGCTACCTTTAGCCCAAACATCTCTCGCCAGTCTGCACAGCGCGACTCAAGCCAGAGCAAATCGGGACGTATTTTTCTCTATATCTCCGGGTTTACTACCGCAAGCTCTGAACCTTTTCTTCCCCTGAATCATCGCAGCTAGCTAGCTGCTCTCCGAGTGGCCACTCCAGGCTAACGTCTCTGTCCCGAAGAGAGAACCAATTAGCCTGGAGCTAGCCTTGCTACAGTGCCTTGCGAAAGTATTCGGCCCCCTTGATTTTTGCGACCTTTTGCCACATTTCAGGCTTCAAACATAAAGATATAAAACTGTATTTTTTGTGAAGAATCAACAACAAGTGGGACACAATCATGAAGTGGAACGACATTTATTGGATATTTCAAACTTTTTTAACAAATCAAAAATGGAAAAATTGGGCGTGCAAAATTATTCAGCCCCCTTAAGTTAATACTTTGTAGCGCCACCTTTTGCTGCGATTACAGTTGTAAGTCGCTTGAGGTATATGTCTATCAGTTTTGCACATCGAGAGACTGAAATTTTTTCCATTCCTCCTTGCAAAACAGCTCGAACTCAGTGAGGTTGGATGGAGAGCATTTGTGAACAGCAGTTTTCAGTTCTTTCCACAGATTCTCGATTGGATTCAGGTCTGGACTTTGACTTGGCCATTCTAACACCTGGATATGTTTATTTTTGAACCATTCCATTGTAGATTTTGCTTTATGTTTTGGATCATTGTCTTGTTGGAAGACAAATCTCCGTCCCAGTCTCAGGTCTTTTGCAGACTCCATCAGGTTTTCTTCCAGAATGGTCCTGTTTTTGGCTCCATCCATCTTCCCATCAATTTTAACCATCTTCCCTGTCCCTGCTGAAGAAAAGCAGGCCCAAACCATGATGCTGCCACCACCATGTTTGACAGTGGGGATGGTGTGTTCAGGGTGATGAGCTGTGTTGCTTTTACGCCAAACATAATGTTTTGCATTGTTGCCAAAAAGTTCAATTTTGGTTTCATCTGACCAGAGCACCTTCTTCCACATGTTTGGGGTGTCTCCCAGGTGGCTTGTGGCAAACTTTAAACTACACTTTTTATGGATATCTTTAAGAAATGGCTTTCTTCTTGCCACTCTTCCATAAAGGCCAGATTTGTTCAATATACGACTGATTGTTGTCCTATGGACAGAGTCTCCCACCTCAGCTGTAGATCTCTGCAGTTCATCCAGAGTGATCATGGGCCTCTTGGCTGCATCTCTGATCAGTCTTCTCCTTGTATGAGCTGAAAGTTTACAGGGACGGCCAGGTCTTGGTAGATTTGCAGTGGTCTGATACTCCTTCCATTTCAATATTATCGCTTGCACAGTGCTCCTTGGGATGTTTAAAGCTTGGGAAATCTTTTTGTATCCAAATCCGGCTTTAAACTTCTTCACAACAGTATCTCGGACCTGCCTGGTGTGTTCCTTGTTCTTCATGATGCTCTCTGCGCTTTTAACGGACCTCTGTGACTATCACAGTGCAGGTGCATTTATACGGAGACTTGATTACACACAGGTGGATTGTATTTATCATCATTAGTCATTTAGGTCAACATTGGATCATTCAGAGATCCTCACTGAACTTCTGGAGAGAGTTTTCTGCACTGAAAGTAAAGGGGCTGAATAATTTTGCACGCCCAATTTTTCAGTTTTTGATTTTTTTTTAAAGTTTGAAATATCCAATAAATGTCGTTCCACTTCATGATTGTGTCCCACTTGTTGTTGATTCTTCACAAAAAAATACAGTTTTATATCTTTATGTTTGAAGCCTGAAATGTGGCAAAAGGTCACAAAGTTCAAGGGGGGCGAATACTTTCGCAAGGCACTGTAGGTCTATCTGCTAAGCCCATCTCCCGGGAAGCCGAAGAGGTCCATCAGCCACTCCTTGGGCTACAATACCTATTTTGCCGATTGGCCTGGACTCCCGCCAACCCATCACGACTGGACTACCAATATGATTTTCCCAGGGGGGTTTCTCAACTGGCTCCTCCGTCGCAACGTCCCCTGAATGCCCATCCGCTAGCCTGCTAGCCGCGGCCCACTAGCTGTCTAGAGCACATCAGCTCTACGTCAGCTTCAGAGGCCCAACGGAGAATTTCTTTGGCCACTATACCTATTTTGCAAATTGGCCTGGTTTACCACACGGTGCCCTGCTGATCCGTCCTCTGAACCGGAAACCCCAACAGAAGCTAGCCAGCTAACTAGCTACTAGCTAGTAGTCAATATCTCTTTCATCATCACTCTATGCCAAGGTTTACCCCCACTGTATTCACATCCTACCATACCTTTGTCTGTACATTATGCCTTCAATTTATTCTACCGTGCCCAGAAATCTGCTCCTTTTACTGTTTGTTCTGAACGTACTAGACAACCAGTTATTTTAGCCTTTAGCCGTACCCTTATCCTACTCTTCCTCTGTTCCTCTGGTGATGTGGAGGTTAATCCAAGCCCTGCAGTGCCTAGCTCCACTCCCACTCCGCAGGCGCTCTCATTTGTTGACATTTGTAACCGTAAAAGCCTTGGTTTCATGCATGTTAACATTAGAAGCCTCCTCCCTAAGTTTGTTTTATTCACTGCCCTAGCACACTCTGCCAACCCGGATGTCCTAGCCATGTCTGAATCCTGGCTTAGGAAGACCACCAAAAACCCTGAAATCTCCATCCATAACTATAGCATTTTCTGACTAGATAGAACTGCCAAATGGGTTGCAATCGACTGCAGGGATAGCCTGGAGAGTTCTGTCTTACTATCCAGGTCGGGGCCCAAACAATTTGAGCTTATACTTTAAAAAATCCACCCCTCCAGAAACAAGTCTCTTACCGTTGCTGCTTGCTTTGGATCACCATCTGCCCCCAGCTGTGCCCTGGACACCATATGTGAATTGATTGCCCCCCATCTATCTTCAGAGCGTGTGCTGTTAGGTTGCCTAAACTGGGACATGCTTAACACCCCGGCCATCCTACAATCTAAGCTTGATGCTCTCAATCTCACCTCTGCTGTCTTCAACCAGGATCTCAGCGATCACTGCCTGAGTGCCTGCGTCCGTAATGGGTCTGCGGTCAAGCTACCACCCCTCATCACAGTCAAACGCTCCCTAAAACACTTCAGCAAGCAGGCCTTTCTAATCAACCTGGCCCGGGTATCCTGGAAGGATATTGACCCTATTCCGTCAGTAGAGGATGCCTGGTTATACTTTAAAAGTGCTTTCCTCACCATCTTAAATAAGCATGCCCCATTCAAAAAAATTAGAGCCAGGAACAGATATAGCCCTTGGTTCACTCCAGACCTGACTGCCCTTGACCAGCACACAAACATCCTGTGGCGTACTGCAATAGCATCGAATAGCCCCCGCAATATGCAACTTTTCAGGGAAGTTAGGAATCAAAATACACAGGCAGTTAGGAAAGCAAAGGCTAGCTTTTTCAAACAGAAATTTGCATCATGTAGCTCTAACTCAAAAAAGTTCTGGGACACTGTAAGGTCCATGGAGAATAAGAGCACTTCCTCCCAGCTGCCCACTGCACTGAGGCTAGGAAACACTGTCACCACCGATAAATCCACAATAATTGAGAATTTCAATAAGCATTTTTCTGCGGCTGGCCATGCATTCCACCTGGCTAACCCTACCCCGGTCAACAGCCCTGCACCCCTCACTGCAACTTGCCCAAGCCTCAAACCATTTGTCCTTCACCCAAATCCAGATAGCTGATGTTCTGAAAGAGGTTCAAAATCTGGGCCCATACAAATCAGTAGGGCTTGACAATCTGGGCCCTCTCTTCCTAAAATTATCTGCCGAATTTGTTGCAACCCCTATTACTAGCTTGTTCAACCTCTCTTTCGTATCGTCTGAGATCCCCAAAGATTGGAAAGCTTCCGCAGTCATCCCCCTCTTCAAAGGGGAGACACTAGACCCAAACTGCTGCAGGCCTATATCTATCCTATCCTAAAGTCTTCGAAAGCCAAGTTAACTTACAGATCATCGACCATTTCGAATCCCACCGTACCTTCTCCGCTATGCAATCTGGTTTCCGAGCTGGTAATGGGTGCACCTCAGCCACGCTCAAGGTCCTAAATAACCACCATCGACAAGAGACAATACTGTGCAGCTGTATTCATCGACCTGGCCAAGGCTTTCAACTCTGTCAATCACCACATTCTTATCGGCAGACTCAACAGCCTTGGTTTCTCAAATGACTGCCTCGCCTGGTTCACCAACTACTTCTCAGACGGAGTTCAGTGTGTCAAATCGGATGGCCTGGTGATTCTCTGATCCACCTCTACGCAGATGACACCATTCTGTATACTTCAAATCAAATTACATTTTATTTGTCCCATACGCATGGTTAGCAGATGTTAATGCGAGTGTAGCTAAATGCTTGTGCTTCTAGTTCCGACCATGAAGTAATATCCAACCTAGTAATCTAACCTAATAATTTCACAACAACTACCTTATACACACAAGTGTCAAGGAATGAATAAGAATATGTAAATAAAAATATATGAATGAGCGATGGCCAAACAGCAAAGGCAAGATGCAGTAGATGGTATAGAGTACAGTATATACATTTGAGATGAGTAATGTAGGATATGTAAACATTACATAGAGTGGCATTGTTTAAAGTGGCTAGTGATACATTTATTACATGCATTTTTCATTATTAAACTGGCTAGAGATGAAACAGTATGTTGGCAGCAGCCACTCAATGTTAGTGACTGCTGATGGCCTTGAGACAGAAGCTGTTTTTCAGTCTTTCGGTCCCAGCTTTGATGCACCTGCACTGACCTCGCCTTCTGGATGATGGCGGGGTGAACAGGCAGGGTCTCGTGTGGTTGTTGTCCTTGATGATCTTTTTGGCCTTCCTGTGACATCGGGTGGTGTAGGTGTCCTGGAGGGCAGGTAGTTTGCCCCCGGTGATGCGTTGTGCAGACCTCACTACCCTCTGGAGAGCCTTACGGTTGGGGGCGGAGCAGTTGCCGTCCCAGGCGGTGATGGATAGGGGGCTAATCCCTCTGCTGTTTCCTGAAGTCCACGATCATCTCCTTTGTTTTGTTGACATTGAGTGTGAGGTTATTTTCCTGACACCACACTCCAAGGGCCCTCACCTCCTCCCTGTAGGCCGTCTCGTCGTTGTTGGTAATCAAGCCTACCACACACATAACAAGTGCTCAGCATATGTGGGAACTCCTTCAAGGCTGTTGGGAAAGTATTCCTCATGAAGCAGGTTGAGAGAATGCCAAGAGTGTGCAAAGCTGTCATCTAGGCCAAGGGTGGCTACTTTTGAAGAATATATAATAAAAAATATATTTTGATTTGTTTAACCCTTTTTTGTTACTACATGATTCCATGTGTTATTTCAAAGTTTGATGTCTTCACTATTATTCTACAATGTAGAAATTAGTAAAAAATACATTTAAAAAACCCTTGAATGAGTAGGTGTTCTAAAACGTTTGACCGGTAGTGTCTATACAAATGTATGTGGACACCCCTTCAAATTTGTGGATTCGGCTATTTTAGCCACACCCGTTGCTGACAAGTGTATAAAATCGAGCACACAGTCATGCAATCTCCAAACACAAACATTTGCAGTAGAATGGCCTTACTGAAGATCTAAGTGACATTCAATGTGGCACCGTCATAGGATGCTACCTTTTCAACAAGTCAGTTCTTCAAAGTTCTGTCCTGCTTGGGCAAGTGTAAGTGCTGTTATTGTTATTGTGAAGTGGAAACTTCTAGTAGCAACAACCACTCAGTGTTGTAGCGCGTAAAAATCATCTATCCTCGTTTGCAACACTCACTACTGAGTTACAAATTGCCTCTGGAAGCAACGTCAGCACAAGAACTGTTCGCCGGGAGCTTCATGAAATTTCCTACACAAGCCTAAGATCCCCATGCACAATGCCAAGCGTTGGCTGGAAAGGTGTAAAGCTCGCCGCCATTGGACTCTGGAGCAGGGAAACACGTTCTCTGTAGTGATGAATCATGCTTCACCACCTTGCAGTTCGACAGACAAATCTGGGTTTGTTGGATGCCAGGAGAATGCTATCTGCCCGAATGCATAGTGCCAACTGAAAAGTTTGGTGATGGAGGAATAATGGTCTGGGGCTGTTTTTCATGGTCCCACCTAGGCCTCTTCAGTGAAAGGGAATCTTAACCCTAAAATGATATTCTAGACGATTCTGTGCTTCCACATTTTTGGCAACAGTTTGGGGAAGGCCCTTTTCCTTTTTCAGCATGACAATGCCCCCGTGCACAAAGCAAGAACTTGTGTTCTTGCTTTGGTGTGGAAGAACTTGACTGGCCTTCATATAGCCCTGACCTCAACCCCATCAAACACCTTTGGAATGAATTGAAACGCCCGACTGTGAACCAGGCCAAATCGCCCAACAACAGTGCCCGACCTCACTAATGCTCTTGTGGTTCAATGGAAGCAAGTCCCCGCAGCAATGTTCCAACATCTAGTGAAAAGCCTTCCCAGAAGAGTGGAGGCTGTTATAGCAGCAAAGGGGAGACCAACTCCATATTAAAATACATGATTTTGGAATGAGATTTTTGACAAGCACATTCTTTTGGTCATGTAATGTATATATTGTCATATTATACATGATGTCAGCAAAGGGATAGTTGCTTCACTTATTTCAAGCCATTAGTCAAGTCAAAAAAACATAAGTACGGTAAGGACAAAATGGCAGATAAAAGTATGATAAGGTTGTCTCCCCTTACGGAAAAAACACCTGAATTTCACATGATCACGTGAAGTGTTCCAAAACCACATGTGATCACATGATCTTATGTGAAGTTAATGTTGTAACATGTGACAACATGTATAGCAACATGTGATAACATATAACTACACGTGTGAAAACCAGTTAGCTTGTATTCATGGATGCCAAGGGAAGCAAGGCTTCCCCTAAGAATTTACCAATAAATAAATAACTGATGATCTTTCCTCTCTCTGTGTTTCCTTCAATTTGCAAGAGGCTGAATGTTTCTCACCAGAGAAAGCATAAACAGAGATCCTCTGTCTATGTATGTGTAGCTTATCTATTTGATGCTCTGTGGTGTGATACTGATATTGATATGATATGATAGTGTTGATGCCTGTAGCTTTGAATGCAAGGGAAGCCAATGAGCATTTGGCCTCCCTTGATAAAAATATTATACAATAACAGCCAATCATCATTAATGGCCAATCAGAGTTGAGCTAAACGGAGTCAGCTGTGAATGGTCCTAGTGCACAAAAAAAAGTGGCAAGGAAAACCAGTTTGGATTTGGCTTCACACCAATCACATCACAACAAGCAAAATGTCAATGATAGAAAAGTGTTGCACCTCGTTGTGTTGTTGATATCCGGTGGCTAGCTAGCTAAAATTGTCCCATTCTTAGTGTAACCGATGTGAAATGGCTTGCTAGTTAGCGGTGGTGCGCGTTCATAGCGTTTCAATTGGTGATGTCACTCGCTCTGAGACCTTGAAGTAGTTGTTCGGGGCTTTTGTGGCACGATGGGTAACGATGCTTCAAGGGTGACTGTTGTCTGTGTGCAGAGGGTCGCTGGTCCGAGCCCACGTAGGGGTGAGGAGAGGGACGGAAGATATACTGATACATTGATGCTGTTGACCCGGATCACTGGTTGCTGCGCAAAAGGGGGGTGAGTGTAACCGATGTGAAATGGTTAGCAGTCGTGCTAATAGTGTTTCAATTGGTGACATCACTCGCTCTGAGACCTTGAAGTAGTTGTTCCCCTTGCTCTGCAAGGGCCGTGGCTTTTGTGGCGCGATGAGTAACGATGCTTCAAGGGTGGCTGTTGTTGATGTGTGCACAGGGTCCCTGGTTCGGGGCGGAGAGAGGGACAGAAGCTATACTGTTACACTAAATTAGCCACGGACTGAGATAAGGATTTGGACTTGTGGTTTTACTTTTAATTCTACGTACTGGCCAATGATTATAACGGAGATTCTGATCCAAACATAAATTCCTACATTGTGCCTCTGGCCTGAGAGGATGGAAGTTCAATATGTAGCTAGATGTAAAAGGCTAATGTTAGCTAGCTGGCTAATCATTGCTCTTGAAAGGAAGTTAGGCTAGCGAGCAAGAATTTTAGCCAGGTAGCCTAAGACAACAAAAACTAAAAGCGTATACTGTATAACAGTGTCATAGACCATTTTGGCAACATGAAAGAAAGCAGGATGGCATTGGTGTTTCTCTTCAAGTAGAGTGAGTCACCAGGTTTTTTTGAGTCACCACACACACACACACACACACACACACACACACACACACACACACACACACACACAAAGCTGTTCTAGCTCGTTATGGCCCAATGCCCAACGCCCTATTGGTGGTCCAACGACCTATTGGTGGCCCAACTACCTATTGGTGGCTCAAAGCCCTATTGATGGCCCAACGCCCTATTGATGGCCCAACGCCCTATTGGTGGCCCAACGCCCTATTGGTGGCCCAACGCTCTATTGGTGGCCCAACGCCCTATTGGTGGCCCAACGCCCTATTGGTGGCCCAACGCCCTATTGGTGGCCCAACGCCCTATTGGTGGCCCAACGCTCTATTGGTGGCCCAACGCCCTATTGGTAGCCCAACGCCCTATTGGTGGCCCAACGCCCTATTGGTGGCCCAACGCCCTATTGGTGGCCCAACGCCCTATTGGTGGCCCAACGCCCTATTGGTGGCCCAACGCCCTATTGGTGGCCCAACACCCTATTGGTGGCCCAACGCACTATTGGTGGCCCAACGCCCTATTAAGACTTTATGTTGGTGTTTCTTTTACTTTGGCAGTTACCTGTACCACACACACACACACACACAGACACACAGAAAATATATTGTAGTTGTCACTGTATTAGACTAAGCAGAGGTGATTAGGTGATGTTGAAATGTTGAAGTTGAAATGGTGCTGGAATAGTAGAGCCAGCTCCAGTTTTCTTTGCGACTTGCGGTAACTCTCCAGTGCTCTAAATCAATAGTTATTTTGTAGTCAGAAAATGTGGGGAACATTAACTTGCCATGCTGTAGGTTACATGCAACATGCTTTGTGGACTCCACCGGACAGATGTTGCTCTTCGTTTTTGTGATGAAACAAAGGTGTGTTGAATTTATTCTGCCAATGTCTTCTTATTGTCTCGCCCTTAGGCATATATATCACGGTCACAAGGCATATGAACTAACAGGTTATAGAGCAAACAACGCAATTATCACAACACATAGGTTTTAATATGACAATTTTTCCCCAGCTTGGCTTCCGCAGTGATTTTAGCCACACCGCTACTGGTAAAAATGTGATCTGATGTGAAGTGTTCCAAAAACTCATGTTTTCACATGATTTGTGATTTTCTACATGTGAAATCGTGTTTTTTCTGTATGGGTCCTCAATCCAGAAGGGGAATGTTATGAAGCGCTATTACTTGGAATGTATTAACTGCTGATAACCCCATTGAATGAGAATGATGAAAAGTACTGATGGAAAAAGCTGAGAGTCTAAACTTTACTTAAAGGGAAGAAAAGGTCATTTGTATGGTGTGGCCTTTTACAGTATGCAAATCAAGGACAGCTGAGCACAAAGTGAAATGTCTACTCTGACCTCCTGGTGATCTTGTATTGCAGGGTGTGCAGAACCATACAAGCATACAGTACATTACACTATTTCATAAGAATTTAACATTTGATCTAGGACAAATTGGACAATGTAAGGAATACTGAAAATACTGGACAATGTAAGCAATACTGGACAATGTAAGCAATATTGGACAATGTAAGCAATACTGGACAATATAAGGAATACTGCATTTTTTATTCATCATACATTGACCACACTGCTGTTCTGACACACTGATGCACTGAACCGAACTAAGGTCATCATGGGTGGAATCTACCTCAAAAACACTGATGTAGAAAATCGCTGATCCATATCTTATTTAGCAACTATCTATGCCTTGAACTATCACAGTATTTGAAGTTTGACATTGAATAACGACATATCCCTACAGCCAACAGGATTGCACTGGCTTTACAATGGACTCTTTAGGCATGAGGCTTCCCCTTCGATTTTTCCTCTTATTTTCTGCCCCAAATCACTGTGGCGTAAAAGAGAAGAGGAGAAGTGTATCCTCCCACTAAGAGACATGGTGTGATTCCCAGAACAGGAAAGACAGAGGAGTTAAATTTCCCCAGAGGGCCACACACACAGGGGTTCCTCCCCGCTGTCCTGGATCAGAGCTCGGGAGGACAAAATGAAAAAGTCCTCTGTGACCGACAGGCCAATAAAAACCATAGCAACTAATCCTTCCACACGTCACTGGTGGGGAAGTAATCTATGAGACATTGTAGGCTACAACCATAGAAATATATTGAATAGCAAGGACGTCTCCATTCCAGTCAATGATGGCATAATGGGTGGATGGCAGCCATTTTGAGTGTTTCCTTGTCAGGAAGTAGATGCAGAAAGTGTACCCTTCAATATGTGCTGTGATTTGTGAGTCAACTCAACTGACATTACAAAAAATATATCCCATTGCATGAGCAACAACAGTTAGCATAATTTGAATGAACATTCTACATTACTATGGCAATCCAGCATAGTCCCAGTTGGTATTAAATAGAAAGTTGCGAGTGGGGAAAACAATCTTTGGTTACCTTGATTACCCAATTGGCTCACAGCAAAAAACATCACATTTTTCGAAGTCAATTTTCTTGTTGTCTGCTTGTTTTAGTCAATTACAAAACCACATGTAAGAAAAGTACAACATGTCTAAAGACAATGTTGCATGTTCCCTAGCGCTTTCACCACTTAGAAAAGTGTAATATTGTAGGGCATCCCTCATTGCCCTTTTCATGATGGCGCAAACATTATCCACATGAGTGAGTGCTAGCTATTTACCGACCGGAACATTAACACACCAACAACACAAACGGACTATAAAGCTACAAGTAGTGAGTGAAGTTACAAACGGACTATGCTAAACAAGTTAAATGTCTTAAAACTGTGATTAAATGTTTTCCACACACACAGCTACAGTATGTGAAGCCTACTTGGATACTGGGTCCCCACCGAATAGCCTGGAGCCACAGGTTTCTTCTCGCAGGCTCTATCCATTTCCCTACGTGGGAGCATTGCAAACCGTAGGTCAGATTTTTACCTGGTTACATATACATTGAACAACACAGCAACTTTTCAGCATGTTCTGTTATCTCTGTATGACAAAAAAAAACTATTTTACAATGGGAGAGAATGTTTGTTTTCCTCAATTTGTGGGCGGGGTTGAGGGGAATGCCTTATTATTACGTGAATACCGACTGGGAATATCAGTTGTTATGCAACTGGTGGGTCTAATCCTGAATCGTGATTGGTTAAAATCGCATTCCAGCCGTTGTTTATTCCACAAGTTACCACCGCCTAAATATAAACTCAGCAAAAATGAAACGCCCCTTTTTCAGGACCGTTCTTCCAACGATCTTCAGATCTTCATTGTAAAGGGTTTAAACACTGTTTCCCATGCTTGTTCAATGAACCATAAACAATTAATGAACATGCACCTGTGGAACGGTCAATAAGACACTAACAGTTTACAGACGGTAGGCAATTAAGGTCACAGTTATGAAAATGTAGGACACTAAAGAGGCCTTTCTTCTGACTCTGAAAAACACCAAGAAAGATGCACAGGGTCCCTGATCATCTGTGTGAACGTGCCTTAGGCATGCTGCAAGGAGGCATGAGGACTGCAAATGTGGCCAGGGCAATAAATTGCAATGTCCGTAGTGTGAGATGCCTAAGACAGCGCTACAGGGAGACAGGATGGACAGCTGATCGTCCTCGCAGTGGCAGACAACGTGTAACACCTGCACAGGATCGGTACATCTGAACATCACACCTGAGAGACAGGTACAGGATGGCAACAACAACTGCCCGAGTTACACCAGGAATGCACAATCCCTCCATCAGTGCTCAGACTGATAGGCAGGTCCTCACCAGACATCACCGGCAACAACGTCGCCTATGGGTAATGGTCGGATTTGCGTTTATCATCAAAGGAATGAGCGTTACACCGAGGCCTGTGCTCTGGAGCGGGATCGATTTGGAGGTGGAGGTCCGTCATGGTCTGGGGTGGTGTGTCACAGCATCATCGGACTGAGCTTGTTGTCATTGCAGGCATTCCCAGTGCTGTGAGTTACAGGGAAGACATCCTCCTCTCTCATGTAGTACCCTTCCTGCAGGCTCATCCTGACATGACCCTCCAGCATGACAATGCCATCAGCCATACTGCTCGTTCTGTGCATGATTTCCTGCAAGACAGGAATGTCAATGTTCTGCCATGGCCAGCGAAGAGCCCGGATCTCAATCCCATTGAGCACGTCTGGGGCCTGTTGGATCGGAGGGTGAGGGCCAGGGCCATTCCCCCCAGAAATGTCAGAACTTGCAGGTGCCTTGGTGGAGGAGTGGGGTAACATCTCACAGCAAGAACTGGCAAATCTGGTGAAGTCCATGAGGAGGAGATGCA
Organism: Oncorhynchus tshawytscha; assembly: GCF_018296145.1. Taxonomy (NCBI): domain Eukaryota; kingdom Metazoa; phylum Chordata; class Actinopteri; order Salmoniformes; family Salmonidae; genus Oncorhynchus; species Oncorhynchus tshawytscha. Next base: position 41,281,119 of record NC_056458.1, on the reverse strand, counting down.
CTGCAGTACTTAATGCAGCTGGTGGCCACACCAGATACTGACTGTTACTTTTGATTTTGACCCCCCCTTTGTTCAGGGACACATTTTCCATTTCTGTTATTCTCATGTCTGTGGAACTTGTTCAGTTTATGTCTCAGTTGTTGAATCTTGTTATGTACATACAAATACTTACACATGTTAAGTTTTCTGAAAATAAACACAGTTGAAAGTGAGAGGACATTTCTTTTTATGCTGAGATCATGACATTAAAATGCCTATTTCAAATCAAATCAAACTTTATTTGCCGAATACAACAAGTGTAGACCTTACAGTGAAATGCTTACTTACAAGCCCTTAACCAACAGTGCAGTTCAAGAAGAGTTGGGAACTGCGTTTGAAGGTAGGCCTTGAAATACGTCCACAGGTACACCTCCAATTGACTCAAATTATGTCAATTAGCCTATCAGAAGCTTCTAAAGCCATGACAACATTTTCTGGAATTTTCCAAGCTGTTTAAAGGCGCAGTCAACTTAGTGTATGTAAACTTCTGACCCACTGGAATTGTGATACAGTGAATTATAAGTTAAATAATCTGTCTGTAAACAATTGTTGGAAAAATTACTTGTGTCATGCACAAAGTAGATGTCCTAACCGACTTGCCAAAACTATAGTTTGTTAACAAGAAATTTGTGGAGTGGTTGAAAAATGAGTTTTAATGACTCCAACCTAAGTGTATGTAAACTTCCGACTTCAACTGTAAAAGCAATTGTTTTCCCCACAGCAGCTGCAAACTGGATGAATTACTGAGAAACAAACAAATAGATAAATTACAGATAAATTATAATAGAAATTGTGGCTACAACTCATCAATCTTCCTTTTAAACCTTTGTTAATGAGAATAATGTGAGAATGATTCAAATACAGATGTAGGATCTTAATCTGAGCCAGTTTGCTACAAAGCAGGAAAGTCATCCTGGAGCAACAGGAAATGTTAATTATTATGTGGATTATAATTTGTGGAAATGTTTGTATGGTCTGATACATTTTTCGGAAATAAAATATATCCTGCTCCAGGGTGGTCAAAATAAAGATCCTACATCTGTATGCAATCATTTTCTTCTGAGATGACAGATGGTCTTCAAGTGTCTCTGGTTCAGGATGGAAAGCTCTGTGGATGTGATAGGCCTATATACATTCACAATGTATGCACTCACTAGCCATTCTGGATAAGAGTGTCTGCTAAATTACAAAACATTTGAAAGTAAAAATGTAAATACACCCCGGCCCACATTCCTGTAAAGACTGAGGGATGAATTGGGACCTCATGATTAAGTGGGAAGGCGTGAATAAAAAGACAAAGGGATATTTATGAGTGTGCGGATGTTGACTCAAATGAATGGGCTGTCGCAGATGTTCTACCAGAGGTAATTAAATTAATCATCTGGAATATTCTCAATGTTGCTTTTGTGTCTACCCCTCATCTTTCATCCAACTGCTATATTTTAAATGTTTTAATTTAAAATATATATATATTTAACCTTTAACTAGGCAAGTCAGTTAAATTCTTATTTACAATGACGGTCTACCCCTGCCAAACCCGGACAACGCTGTGCCAATTGTGGGCCAATTATATTGAAGGTGTCCTGTTTCTTCGTTCATTTCTAAACAACATGATGGAAACAGTGTCGTGGAATTTGCATTTGCATGAATAAAAGTGGTAAATGAGGGAAAATTAGTCATGCCCGACTGTGTCACGATCGTCGTAGTGAGGAGACCAAAGCGCAGCGTGATTAGAATACATACTTTTTAATTAAAGACAACTATATAAAACAACAAACGTGACGCTATATAATACTAGTTCAGACACATGCAACTAGACATAGGCAATAACCCACAAAATACCCAAAGAAGATGGCTGCCTAAATATGGTTCCCAATCAGAGACAACGATAACCACCTGCCTCTAATTGAGAACCAATTAGGCAACCATAGACATATATAAACACCTAGATGATAAACAACCCCATAAACCTACAAAACCCCTAGACAGTACAAAAACACATACATCACCCATGTCACACCCTGACCTAACCAAAACAATAAAGATAACAAAGAATGTTCAGGTCAGGGCGTGACAGACTGCCTACTATGGGACTGTAAATAAAGCATTTTCAGAATTGTAAATAAAGCATTTGTTGTTAAATGTGGGTAAGAAAAAAGTTATTTTTATTTTTACATTACTAGTTAATGTTGGTGTCTTCTGGTGCCCTGCGCCCAAGGGAATAGCTTTTATTACAGTTCCAAACATAATAATGGGTTGACAGAGCTTTGTGCACATATTGTACACTGACGGTATTGTCACAAAGAAACAATGAGTAAACATATATAGACACATGACACCAAACGGATTGTGATCTAGTTCTGATTGATACTCCATGGGCTAGAGAGTTGTCACACGTGGAATACTAAGAGGTTATAAAAATGAAACATTGAAAACTGAAAACAGTTTAATAACCCATGTCTCCACAACATGTCTCCATAATCCATGTCCACATAACCCATGTCACTATAACCCATGTCACTACAACCCATATCTTCATAACCCATGTCTCCATAACCCATGTCTCTACAACCCATGTCTCCATAACCCATGTCTCCATAACCCATGTCTCTACAACATGTCTCCATTACCCATGTCTCCATAACCCATGTCTCTACAACCCATGTCTCCATAACCCATGTCTCTACAACCCATGTCGCCACAACCCATGTCTCCATAACCCATGTCTCTACAACCCATGTCTATAACCCATGTCGCCACAACCCATGTCCATAACCCATGTCCTCATAACCCATGTCTTCACAACCCATGTCTCCATGCGGCCTCTGCCCTGGAAATCACATTACATTTGCCCATTTTCATCCCCCCTTCCTCGACATGTAAGATCATATGTAGACTGTCACAATTTATTTTGTCTGGTACAAGAAGCGTATTGCTGGGAGACATGGGTTGGTAAAGAACAGACAGTGAAGTGGTTCACAGCATCAAAAGGTATCTGTCCTAAAGAAGCCCACTTTAGAAGGACATTGTTTACATCTGTGAAACATAAACACCTACTTACTGTATATCTTACGGCTAGAACAGAGCATTTGAGCTCAATTAAAATTCACATACACCAGTTTGTTGTAAGAGGGTCTCCAAAACATTCTATTACACACAGTTGCAGCATTTATATACATGGGCACACAGTAAGTGATAGCGATGGGCGAAAAAAATTGATACAGTTACATATTGGGATGTATCGTATCGTTTTGACATTATTGGAATATTATTTTTGCCCTGGTTGCCTGTACTTGCACCAAAACAAACAGTATTTATCCTTCTGTAGCTTGTTCTCCATCTTTTTAAATAGGGAGCCAATTTGTTTTCAGAACTTTTGACTGATCAAAATGTGTTTCCCATGTCTCTCTCTTGTCCCTCTGCAGTAGACATATAGTGAGCAATATGTTTGGAACATCGAATCGCAATACATACTGTATCTGCACCTAAGTATCGTGAGGTCCCTGGCAAATCCCAGCCCTAGTTAATGAATGTATAAGTGAGTGATTGTGTTGATGGCAGTTCATGTCATGGCAGTTCATGTCTAGAACACAAGTGTGCAGCACATTCACTGACGCATACTCAAGACTACTCTCTGCTTCACTGAGCATTACCATCACATTGGATAGAATATAGGCTAAGATTAGGCATTTAGAATTGTCAGCCCCTGATGTGGTATAGTAATATTGATTCAATCAATACATGGATTGATTCGACTAAACTCTGAACTAGTCAACTTCTTGTGACTCTGACTCATCGGCCACTGATGTAGAGTTTGATGAATGATGCTTTGGTTCATACACTGGCTACTTTATTGAATTTGCTGTGTAGCCTACAGCAATGATTGGTTGATTGTGTTTACAATGTCACCTGACATGGTTGGAATGATTAATCATTATGGCACGTGGGTATCCATATGAGGCAACTATATTCCAATCAAATACAACTTTATTCGTCACATGCTTCGTAAACAAAAGACGTAGACTAACAGTGAAATGTTTACTTACGGGCCCTTCTCAACAATGCCGATGTTGTCACGTTCTGACCTTAGTTCCTTTTTTATGTCTTTGTGTTAGTTTGGTCAGGGCGTGAGTTGGGGTGGGTAGTCTGTGTTCTTTTTTCTATGTTGTATTTCTGGGTTTGGCCTGGTATGGTTCTCAATCAGAGGCAGCTGTCGATCGTTGTCTCTGATTGAGAATCATACTTAGGTAGCCTGTTTTCCCCATTTGGTTGTGGGTGATTGTAAGGAATATGCACAAAACCGAAAACAGAACTGTTTTGGCTCTTTATTATTTTTGTCAATTCAGTGTTCAGTTTATTAAAATGAACACTTACCACGCTGCACCTTGGTCCTCTTCTCCTTCACCAGATGAAAACTGTTACAGATGTAAAGTAGAGAAATAATAGAAAAGTAAAACGGGTAATAATAAATACACAATGCGTAACGATAACTTGTCTATATACGAGGTACCAGTACCGAGTCAATGTGCAGGAGTACAAAGTCATTGAGGTACATATGTACATATACTGTAGGTAGGGATAAAGTGACTAAGCAACAGGATAGATAATACACAGTAACAGCAGCATATGTGATGAGTCAAAAGAGTTAGTGTAAAAAGGGTCAATGCAGATAATCCGGGTAGCTATTTGGTTAACTACAGTATTTAACTATTTAGCAGTCATGTCTTGGTGGTAGAAGCTGTTCAGTGTCCTGTTGGTTCCAGACGTGGTGCATTGGTACCGCTTGCTGTGCGGTAGCAGAGAGAAGTCTATGACTTGGGTGGCAGGAGTCTTTGAAAATGTTTAGGGCCTTTTTCTGACACCGCCTGGGATCTCTCAGAGCTCGGCCCGAGAGATGTACAGGGCAGTACGCACTACTCTCTGTAGCACCTGGCGGTCGGATGCCAAGGAGTGCCCAAAACAAGCGGTGATGCAGCCAGTCAAGATGCTCTGTTTCCTGTGGTCCAAAATCCACTCCTTTGTCATACCCGTTTGATAGGGTAGAAACTCTGCTCACATAACATAGAAATGCCATTCACAATTCATGGCTCTTCATTATTCAAATGGGGCATGAAAAATGCATCGGTTCCAATACAGTTACCAGAAATATCCATGTATATGCAGACATTTATATGATACCAGATTAGACTCCTATTATCTCTCTACAGAGCCCCATTGAAACCTGATAGAGAGCAACACGTGCGTGTGTGTGTGGTACAGGTAACTGCCAAAATTGTTAAGGTTTTCTTGTGTCGAAGGAGAGGAGGACAAAAAATGCAAAACCCCCCCCAAAAATTTTTTTTAAAAAAATAAAAAATAAAAAAACAGCCCTATATGGTGCAAACAGAGACAGGAACAATCACCCACAAAACACAAACAATATGGCTGCCTAAATATGGTTCCCAATCAGAGACAACGATAAACACCTGCCTCTGATTGAGAACCACTCTAGGCAACCATAGACTTACCTAGACAACTCTACTATGCCACAATCCCATGACCTAAAAAACCCCAAGACAAAACACACCACATAAATAACCCATGTCACACCCTGGCCTGACCAAAATAATAAAGAAAAACACAAAATACTAAGACCAGGGCATGACAAAAATAAAGGAAACACCAATAGCTTTGGGTCACCAATAGTGCGTTGGGCCACCACAAGCCAGAACAGCTTCAATGTATTTTATCATACATTCTATAAGTGTCTGGAACTCTATTGGAGGAATTCTTACACAATAAATTCCCTAATTTTGTGTTTAGTTGACGGTGGTGGAAAACTCTGTCTCCTATAAGTGTTCAATTGGGTTGAGATCTGGTGACTGAGACACATACACCTGCCACGACTTCCGCCGACGTCGGACCCTCTCCTTGTTCGGGCGGTGTTCGGCTTCTAGCCATCGCTGATCCATTTTTCATTGTCCATTGGTTTTGTCTTGTCTTCCTTTATACCTGGTTCCAATCCCATCAATTACATGTTGTGTATTTAACCCTCTGTTTCCCCTCATGTCCTTGTCGGAGATTGTTTGATTGTATGTTATGTGCAAGTTATGTTTTGGTGTGCGACAGGTTTTAAAAAAAATTTTTTTTACCCACTTATTATTTTGTATATTTTGGTTTTCGGAGTTTTGTGAGCACTTATTAAACAACGTTTATTACCAAGTTCTTTCTCCTGACTTCCCTGCCACCAACATGCACCCATTACAACACCCTTTAAAAACCCCTATGAGAGAGAGAGAGAGAGAGAGAGATATTTTGGAGAACATCAGGAACAGCTTGGTTTCTTTGGCCTAGAGGCTACAGGTTTGATTGCCATATGGCTGTGTGCTATGTACAGTATTGAATATTCAATATGGAAAGCATATCTCGTTCCAGAGTTTATGCAGTAAAGTGCAAGACCCTCGGAAATGCTGACGTGATTACTTCCAGTCCAGTGGTTCAGAGATCAGAGTGCCCTTTGCAGTGCTCAACCTGAGGGTAACGTGATGTCTTAAGCCCTGTTTATACCTGGTGCTAACATGGGTCATTTGTCCTGATCTTGTCTTCATTCTGATTGTCTACACATTTCCAGTAATGTTTCTGCACATGGTATTAAATGTGTCCATTAAATGTATCCAAGTTATCCATCCACTGTGTCTGCATTGTGACCAGATTTCCTGGTCCCTTTCAAATTATTTTACAGCTATTCTTTCAATAATAAGACACATATTAATGTAATCAATCAATTTTGCAACCTGTTAATAATCATGATTTAAATGGTTTCTCTGTCCAGATCTGTCTATACTTGTAAGATATCCAGACACAATGCATGTCTGGCTTCATCCGGAGGTGGGCAGGAAGATTTGATCACAATCAGATCACAATGTGTATTTTGTTTGCCTACATGTGTCTAAAAATGTAGGCACAATCAGAACAAGATGACAAGACAAAGGACGCAAATTATAACCAGGTATAAACGGGGCCAGTGATGTCAGGACAAGAAGAGATTAAAGACAGTCAAACAGAGGGTTGACAACCTTATCGTTTTAATCGAGAGATACTTTAGCTGTTCAGAAATACCAGTCAAAGAGCTAACCCAGATATGTTTAAAAAAGCAATTTATTTTTGCTGCAAATAAGGGTTTATTTTTGTCACCAGATGGTGCAAATTCAAATCTATTTTAGGACGGTGCTTCTAGGCTGGAACCAAGGCATAAGAACTATGTATCAGGAGCAACAAGCTTGATTTGATAAGCATGAAAAACATGCTGTACTTTTTAAATGCAAAGCGTGCTTCACAGAGGTTTAGCTCACTGACAGATTATGTCTCTCTTGTTACATTTTGTTGGACACACACACAGATATTTATAGTCGCAGACTGATATTTTCTAGGCGCAGCTAAATCCTACTGATTATAGGAAGCCTGCTCTGTTCAACATGCATGATGCGCTGAACAGGATATTGCTATGCTACAGATCCACTGCAGGTTTGATAGACACAGTCACTTTACACAAGTGTGATCAAGCTGGGTGAAGACACCACTCTTAACCCCCACTCACCAATCTATCACAGCAATCTTATTCAATCACATCATGATACTCTTACAGATGTAGGATTTTAATTTGCAGGAAACTTGTGTCTTTGAGTTTTAAAAAGGCTTCGGAAGTTTGTAATTTCCACTTCGGAATTTCAGACTTGATTTTCCCTTACGAAAACAGTATTAACCCCTGCAATAATGTCCATTAATTATAATCCACATAATAATTCAAATGTCCTGTTGCTGCAGGATTCTTTTCATGCTGTAGCCAACTGTCAAACTGTAAGCAGAAAAAACCTGCACTGATTACAATCTTTGGAGTACTGTCAGAGAGACTTAGGTCCTACTGACTACTAACTGACGGTTTAGCTCACTGTGGTTATCTACGCTGTAGACCGTAGCTCTGGTTGATGTCTCATCTTGGATACCAGGCTTCTATCCTCTTGCTTCTCCCAGAATGTGCCCCTAATAGCACCCTATTCACTAAACAGTTCACTACAGTATATAGGGAATAGGGTGCCATTTGCCTTCAATGCCCCCGTGGGCCGTGTTCAAAAGTAGTGCACAATATAGGAAATAGGCTTTCGTAAACAGACATAAGCAACATTAATGGTATAGTAACGTATGTCAACAGACTGTGGGATGCAACGAATAATGAGGAACAATTGTTCTGGTGTGCAGATTTGTTTTCACAGATTTTTTTGGGACAAATAAAGATTTTGCAGGTGGGCGCAGCTTTTGAAAATATGAAGGGGAGTGGCCATTTGGCTCATAGACCTGCAGAGAGAGGGGTGTGGAGATACCGTCCCTGCTTCTGCCACTTGTTCTAGTTTCATTTCTCAGTATGTGGCAGGGAAGGGGTATGGCAGTGCAAGGCTCTGGTGACCTGCCATGATATCTAAGTGGCCTTCCCGGGCTATTCTGGGGCTTGTATTCCACAAAGCACTCCACATTCCCCTCTCCTATCCTGACAAGTCCCCAAAGGTCCATGACCCCTATCAACCAGCCACTTACATTTCTGTCACACCTGTCGGTCTGTGGGAGATACGGACAGTCATTTCTGTCACACCTGTCGGTCTGTGGGAGATACGGACAGTCATTTCTGTCACACCTGTCGGTCTGTGGGAGATACGGACAGTCATTTCTGTCACACCTGTCGGTCTGTGGGAGATACGGACATTCATTTCTGTCATTTAATGGCACAGTTCATGCCATTATACACTTTTAGAAGGGTTCTTCAGCTGTTGCCATAGAAGAACCCTTCTTGGTTCCAGATACAACCCATGTAGAATCTATGAAGAATCCATGTAGAAGACTCTTTAGAAGGGGTTCTACATGGAACCCAAAAGTGTTTGACCTGGAACCAAAAAGGGTTATTAAAGGGTTCTTCTATGGGGACAGCTGAAGTACCATTAAAGGGTTCTTCCATGGGGACAGCTGAAGAACCATTAAAGGGTTCTTCTATGGGGACAGCTGAAGAACCATTAAAGGGTTCTTCTATGGGGACAGCTGAAGAACCATTAAAGGGTTCTTCTATGGGGACAGCTGAAGAACCATTAAAGGGTTCTTCTATGGGGACAGCTGAAGAACCATTAAAGGGTTCTTCTATGGGGACAGCTGAAGAACCATTAAAGGGTTCTTCTATGGGGACAGCTGAAGAACCATTAAAGGGTTATTCTATGGGGACAGCTGAAGAACCATTAAAGGGTTCTTCTATGGGGACAGCTGAAGAACCATTTAAGGTTCTAGATAGCGCGTTCATTTTCTAATTGTGTCGTATGACTTTGTGGAATAGTCACAAGAACATTGACAAGATCAAGGTCTATTCCTAGTAATAAAATATACAATGATCATGTTTATTCTATGTTGTCAGTAAGTGTATTTTTACATAAGTAATGTAATGCAATATACCATGTGTTAATGGAGTCTAAAAAACAGAAAAGTTATATGTGAACATCCAGAATTTGAAAATGTATGGATATCAGATACAGAGACTGAATACGTATCGGTTTGTCACCTTGTTTGTAGAAGAGTGTAATTATGTACGGTCTGTAGCAGGCTGGGGTAAATTGGCATTCACTAAAATAATCTGAACTTTAACCCTGTTCAGCTGTCTCACAGTCTGCCACCAATAGTTGCATGTCTGGATTTCAATAAGCAGTGAAAACACATACTGTACATACAGTACAGCACATACAGTACATACAGTAGAGTACATACAGTACATCAAGTAAATACAGTAGAGTACATACAGTACAGTAAAGTACATACAGTACAGTACATACAGTACATACAGTAAATACAGTACATACAGTACATACAGTACATACAATACAGTACATACAGTCAGTACATACAGTTCATACAGTATGTTCAGTACAGTACAGTACAGTACATACAATACAGTACATACAGTACATACAATACAGTACATACAGTACAGTACATACAGTACGTACATACAATACAGTACAGTACATACAGTACATACAATACAGTACATACAGTACATACAGTACATACAGTACAGTACATACAGTACGTACAGTACAGTACATACAGTACAGCACATACAGTACAGTACATACAGTACATACAGTACAGTACATACAGTACATACATTACAGTACATACAGTACAGTACTCTTTTTTTTCAGACCAGATCTACCTCATATTATTTCCATATCTACCTCATATTCATTCCATAACACCCTCATATTCCGACCAGATCTACCTCATTTTGATACAGTGCAATAAGCAGCAATAGATAACAGCAAATAAGAGACATCGTCACGTACAGGTAATAGAAATATGCCCTATATGTTCCGAAATGAAATTTCATGGGGAATGCATTGAGTACATGTATTCTTCTCTGCCAATGATTGAAGTAGGTAACATGCCAAGTTGCTCCCGCTGCCCTGCCTGCTTGTCATCAGTGTTGTGTGCTGTGTGCTCTAGCTAGCCTCTAGGGAGGCCTCCTCTGACATCTTGTACAGGCGAGGCGAGGCCAACCGGGGTAAATCCTTCCAATGCCCCAGTGGGGTCAGAGGATGTTTCACCACCCAGTCCGCCTGCCCTCTGTCTCTGTGTGTCTGTGTGTCTCTGTGTGTCTCTGTGTCTCTGTGTGTCTGTGTCTCTGTGTGTCTCTGTGTCTCTGTGTGTCTGTGTCTCGCTGTGTGTCTCTGTATCTCTGTGTGTCTGTGTCTCTGTGTGTCTGTGTCTCTGTGTGTCTCTGTGTGTCTGTGTCTCTGTGTGTTTCTGTGTGTCTGTGTCTCTGTGTGTCTCTGTCTGTCTCTGTCTGTCTCTGAGTGTCTCTGTGTGTCTCTGTCTCTGGTCCAATCGTCCGTCGCCTGCTGCATGATTTGTTGGTACTGACATGTGAAACCCTCTGCGTCACAAATGCCATGCTATTTCCTGCTTTTCACCAGAGCCCTAGTCAAAAACCTTTTGGGACACAGCCCCTGTCTGCATTCTAAATCAGCGCTCCAGTACACAACTCTCTACACTACTCTCTACACTACTCTCCTGAGCTGAGGAAATTAACATGCTGGCTGTCTGACATTTTCTCCATTAGTGTCTTTGCTGGCAGACTCTACAGACTCTACGGAGTAACTGATGCTGCTTACACCTCCAGTTGACATTGCAATTTTTTTTGCGGCTGATATGGTGACAGCATCCATGCCGTGAGCGCAATTAGTGCACCTCGGCTTGTTAATGCTTTAAACATAAATTCTCTTAACTATCTTCCGTAATGATGGTGCCATATTTTAGCTCTGCTGGCTACTTTGTGTACATATTACACAATGATTCATCAATATGGCATTTAGGGAGTTCTCAATGATATCAATACATTGACAAAAAAGCCCAAAGGTTATTAAGACAGATTTGCTGTTCACTGCAGTTTCAAGGATGAAAATGCAGGATACTTTAGTGCAGCTACAAACTTGTTTATAATTACAGCAAGTGCATATTCCTCTCTCAGCTTACATTCTGGTAAGCTATGAGGGGTTAAACATGATTCAATTGTTTTGAGATGATGTCCATTTCATTTCAAACAGCAGCAGTGTTTGAATGCACTCATCCCACCCGGAGTCAAATAGTTGTGACATTGAGAAGGCACTTTCAACACTGAATTATTCATCTCCAAGTCACATGAACAAATCAGGTATCGCCTGGTGAGGGACTACTACATTACACAGGAGGAGTGGCGAAAGCAAACGATTTCTCAAATAGCTTTATTACATAAGCTCGACGAATATACTTGAACTTGCTGACAAGGTCATCTAGGCTTGTGTAAAGGTCTAGGGCCTGGAGTCCTGAGATGAGTTTAGTCGATGTGAATGATGCACGACAGTGATGCTGAAGGCCCCACGTCAGCCTGGCCAAGGGTTCACACAGCACTGGAACATTTCCTGTCTGACATTAAACTGTACATATTTAAGACATGCAATTACACAGACATCGACAAACTGTCTACTTAAAAAGGGAGTTTCAGATCATTTGGGATCATCTTTAGAACATAGCGACAACGCAAATGATAGTGGAAATACAATAACAAAGTCCTCTGGGGTGGTGATGTAATGTAATCATGTCAAATGAAGTGTTGGGTCCAGGGGGGAGGGGGGGGGCAGCGGTGCTCCTCTTCTCCTCTCTTCCTCTCCTACACACCTCTCTTCCTCTCCACTCTTTTTCTCCTCCTCCTCTCCTCTTTTCCTATCTACCCCTCCTTCCTCTCTTCCTCTCCTCTCTTCCTCTCCTCCTTTCCTCTCCTTCTCTCCTCTCCTCTGATTCAGAGAAGTTGGGTTAAATGCGGAAGACACATTTCAGTTGAAGGTATTCAGTTGTACAACTGACTAGGTATCCCCCTTTCCCCTTCCTTTCCTTCTCTCCTCTCTTCCTCTTCCTCTTCCTCCCCTCCCCTCTCCTCCTCTCCTCTCTTCCTCTCCTCTCTTCCTCTCCTCCTCTCCTCTCTTCCTCTCCTCTCTTCCTCTCCTTTCTTCCTCTCCTCCTCTCCTCTTTCTCTCCTTTCCTCTTCTCTCCTTTTCTCGCCACTCTCCTCCTCTTCTCTCATTTTCTTTCCTCTCCTCGTCACAGTGTAAATATAGTGACTCTTCGTGATTCAAAAGAAAGCATTTTTTTTGTCTGAGAGGATGATAATCCGTCTGATAATCCTTCTTTCTGACATGAACCATACTCTTGGGCAAACTAATATGCACAAATGATCATGCTGTGCAGCAATGCAAATGCCATTCTCCTCCTGAGTCACACTATTCATTGGTCATTAAGATATTACTGTAGCTTCGGGGGCATGTGTGTTGAAAGGGGATGTCCAACCCAGAGAGCTTACTCCTACAGATGTAGGATTTTAATTGGAGCCAGTTCGCTACAACAGGAAGATTTTCCTGCAGCAACAGGAAATGTGAATGATTATGTGGATTACAATTAATAGACATTCCTGTAGGGGAAAATCAAGTCAGAAATTTCAAAGTGGAAATCAAACTTCAGAAGCCTATTTAAACCTCAAATACAATACAAGTTATCATTTTTAAATTATCCTGCAACAAGGTGATCAAATAAAGATCCTACATCTGTATGGCACGACTGTTGATATGATGAATATTGAAATGGACAGATTTGCATGATAAAGTCTCCTCTCACGATGGTTTAGTTCTCATCATTAGGCTGGCTTTGGAGTTTTCATCAGCATTTTTGCAAAAAACAACAATACCTTAATTTAAATTAATTTGTGTGCAGCCATCTGTGGCCTATTTCCACATGGGGAGATGGTTCCTATTTCTGGTGAAATGAGTAGAGGGGATCGGGCTCACCAACCAAACCCCTGGTGTTTTCATTAGCAGGGCCCTGGGTCTGTACTCCTCCATGTGCAACTGGATCCTAGACTTCCTGACGGGCCAACCCCAGGTGTTGAGGGTAGGCAACAACACCTCCGCCACGCTGATCCTCAATATGGGGGACCCCCAGGAGTGTGTGCTCAGCCCCCTCCTCACCCATGACACTGTGGCTATGAACGACGCCAACTCAATCATCAAGTTTGCTGACAACGCAACAGTTATTATATACCACATTGTATGTCTATACACACCACATATTAATATTCTGGATTCTGACACATGATCACTGTAGTATATCTACCCCTGGATTGTTAATTGGACTCATTCTGTCATTGCTTCATTTCTTGTTTAGATTTTGGTTTATTTTTGTGTTTGTACTGTATTTGTGAGATGTTCTACTGTACTGTTAGAGCAAGTAACATCAGCATTTCGCTGATCCTGCTAAAACACCTGCAAATCTGTGTATGCGACCAATAAACATCGATTTGATTTGAAACAGTGCCTAGTGAAAGTCTACACACCTTTTGCCCTCTTAACGTTTAGCTGCCTTATTAAAATGACATCTAAACACAAAATAAAAAAATCCTCCCGAGGTACAAAACCTACTCCACATTTTCAAAAATCAAAGAAAAATCATAGAATATGTTCACACCCCAGAGTTAATAGTTGGTGGAGGCCCATTTGCCAGTCAATAAAGCTGTGAATAAAATTGAATAAAATTCTGCCATCTTTTTTTGCATTGTCATGCATCGATCATAGTCCAAAACCTGTATCATTATTCACAGCAGTGTTCTGAAAATATTGTACCGTTGGTGTTCATAACTTTCAAATTATCAGTGCAGCTCAAGCACACATTCAAATGAATAGAGGACACGTACTGGAGACGTGTTGGTTGAGAATTGGGCGAAGGTCCGCGTGCCCAGAGCTGTGTAGCTACGTTACAGTGGGACACCGGACTATGGCATATTAGTGTGTGTGGAATAGGATCGACGCTTTACTTAACAGCATTGATGCAAATAGAAGGCATTATTAACAGTGGATTTCTTGTGCTGTGCAAAGTTGGTAGAATCTTTTTCAAAATGATTCCCATCTGTAACGGCTGCCAAAGGGGCTTCCACCAGGTATTAACTCTGGGCTGTGAAGACATACTGTAAGCAATCAACACATCTTCGTAGTTTTTTTCTTATTATTGTAAAGACCCTGGGTTTATAAGCGCGGAAATCGACTCTGCCGCACGAGCATGCTTTTACGACACAGTCGATAGCGCGCCGGACCTCGGGCCCTGCTGTTTCATTACATTGGTGTCAGAAGTGGGATCAGACCTTGCATCCACGACAGTGCGTGTGCTTGTCCCGGTCAGCGTGTTCCTGTAAGACGCAGAGCCGCGTTTCATTACATTATTATTCATTTGAAAGTGTGAAATATGTTGTGTAGATCGTTAGGAAAAGTATTACATCTGTTCCCTTTCTTGATTTAATTTTAAGGCAGTAAAATGTGAAGACTGTGCAAGGGATGTGTAGAGTACTTCAGAAAGTATTCACACCCCTTGATTTTTTCCACATTTTGTTGTATTGACAGCCTGAATTTAAAATGGATTCCATTTAGATTGTTTTGTCACTAGCAAACACATAATACCACATAATGTCCAAGTGGAATTGTGTATTTTATTTGCAAATGTATTTACAAATGAAAACCTGAAATGTCTTGAGACAGTATTCAACAACTTTGTTATGGCAAGCCTAAATACTTTCAGGAGTAGAAATGTGCATAACAAGTCACATAATAAGTTGCATGGACTCACTCTGTTTGCAATAATAGTGTTTAACATGATTTTTAAATGACTACTTTGTCTCTCTACCCCACACACACAATTATCTGTAAGGTCCCTCAGTTGAGCAGAGAATTTCAAACACAAATTCAACCACAAAGACCAGGGACATTTTCCAATGCTTTGCAAAGAAGGGTACCTATAAAAAAAATTAAAAAGCAGGCATTGAATATCGCTTTGAGCATGGTGTAACAATACACCTAGTTATTACAAAGATACAGGTGTCCTTCCTAACTCAGTTGCAACACATTGCTGAGTACCACTCTCCATATTTTGAAGCATAGTGATAGCTGCTTCATGTTATGGGTATGGTTGTAATCGTTAAGGACTGGAGCTAAGGACAGGCAAAATTCTAAAACCTGGTTCAGTCTGCTTTCCACCAGACACTGGGATATTAATTCCCCTTTCTGTAGGACAATAACCTCAAACACAAGGCCAAATGTGACTTGCTCCTGGAAACTAGGCATATGTTGCTTGTCAGTACTTCACAGGAGAGGCATTTGAATGTAAACATTTATTTTTTTATCAAAATGCGTTTTTTTGCAGAAATGTCTTGTGAACCTGTGAACCTTCATGTGCCTTAATTACAAACTTGTATGCCATCTGTAAATATGAAGAAAAAAATAATATTATGAGCCTAGTTGGTTTAGCCATGGAAAAAGTCAGTAACCTTCCCGCTAGCCATGATTGGCTGAAAACAAACTCGGCAAAAAAAGAAACGTCCCTTTTTCAGGACCCTGTCTTTCAAGAAAATATCCAAATAACTTCACAGATCTTCATTGTAAAGGGTTTAAACACTGTTTCCCATGCTTGTTCAATGAACCATAAACAATTAACGAACATGCACCTGTGGAACGGTCGTTAAGACACAGTTAAGTTATGAAAAATTAGGACACTAAAAAGGCCTTTCTACTGACTCTGAAAAACACCAAAAGAAAGATGCTCAGGGTCCCTGCTCATCTGCGTGAACGTGCCTTGGGTATGCTGCAAGGAGGCATGAGGACTGCAGATGTGGCCAGGGTAATAAATTGCAATGTCTGTGCTGTGAGACGCCTAAAAACAACACTACAGGGAGACAGGACGGAAAGCTGATAGTCCTCGCAGTGGCAGACCACGTGTAAGAACACCTGCACAGGATCGGTACATCCGAACATCATACCTGCTGGACAGGTACAGGATGGCAACAACAACTGCCCCAGTTACACAAGGAATGCACAATCCCTCATCAGTGCTCAGACTGTCCGCAATAGGCTGAGAGAAGCTGGACTGAGGGCTCGTGGGCTTGTTGTAAGGCAGGTCCTCACCAGGCAGGACAGGAAAAAAGTGCTTTACACTGACGAGTCGCGGTTTTGTCTCACCAGGGGTGATGGTTGGATTCGCGTTTATCTTCGAAGGAATGAGCATTACACCGAGGCCTGTACTCTGGAGCGGGATCGATTTGGAGGTGGAGGGTCCGTCATGGTCTGGGGCGGTGTGTCACAGCATCATCGGACTGAGCTTGTTGTCATTGCAGGCAATCTCAACGCAGTGCGTTACAGGGAAGACATCCTCCTCCCTCATGTGGTACCTTTCCTGCAGGCTCATGCTGGGATGACCCTCCTGCATGACAAAGGCCACCAGCCATACTGCTCGTTCTGTGCGGGATTTCCTGCAAGACAGGAATGTCAGTGTTCTGCCATGGCCAGCGAAGAGCCCGGATCTCAATCCCATTGAGCACGTCTGGGACGTGTTGGATCGGAGGTTGAGGGCTAGGGCCAGGGCCATTCCCCCCATAAATGTCTGGGAACTTGCAGACGCCTTGGTGGAAGAGTGGGGTAACATCTCACAGCAAGAACGGGCAAATCTGGTGCAAGACATGAGGAGGAGATGCACTGCAGTACTTGATGCAGCTGGTGGCCACACCAGATACTGACTGTTACTTTGATTTTGGCCTCCCATTTGTTCAGGGACACATTATTCCATTTTTGTTAGGCACATGTCTGTGGAACTTGTTCTGTTTATGTCTCAGTTGTTGAATCTTGTTATGTTCATACAAATATTTACACATGTTAAGTTTTCTGAAAATAAATGCAGTTGACAGTGAGAGGACATTTCTTTTTATGTTGAGTTTGATTAACAACCAATTTGACAGAGTTTGAATAATTTAGAAAATAATAATTGGCACAATCCAGCTGTGGAAAGATCTTAGAGACTTACACAGAAAGACTCACAGTTTTAATCGCTGCCAAAGGTGATTCAAACATGTATTGACTCAGGGGGTTGAATACATCTAATGAAGATATATTAGTGTTTTTCATATATATATATATATATATATATATTTATATACACTGCTCAAAAAAATAAAGGGAACACTTAAACAACACAATGTAACTCCAAGTCAATCACACTTCTGTGAAATCAAACTGTCCACTTAGGAAGCAACACTGATTGACAATAAATTGCACATGCTGTTGTGCAAATGGAATAGACAACAGGTGAAAATTATAGGCAATTAGCAAGACACCCCCAATAAAGGAGTGGTTCTGCCGGTGGTGACCACTTCTCAGCTCCTATGCTTCCTGGCAGATGTTTTGGTCACTTTTGAATGCTGGCGGTGCTTTCACTCCAGTGGTAGCATGAGACGGAGTCTACAACCCACACAAGTGGCTCAGGTAGTACAGCTCATCCAGGATGGGACATCAATGCGAGCTGTGGCAAGAAGGTTTGCTGTGTCTGTCAGTGTAGTGTCCAGAGCATGGAGGCGCTACCAGGAGACAGGCCAGTACATCAGGAGACATGGAGGAGGCCGTAGGAGGGCAACAACCCAGCAGCAGGACCGCTACCTCCGCCTTTGTGCAAGGAGGAGCAGGAGGAGCACTGCCAGAGCCCTGCAAAATGACCTCCAGCAGGCCACAAATGTGCATGTGTCTGCTCAAACGGTCAGAAACAGACTCCATTAGGGTGGTATGAGGGCCCGACGTCCACAGGTGGGGGTTGTGCTTACAGCCCAACACCGTGCAGGACATTTGGCATTTGCCAGAGAACACCAAGATTGGCAAATTCGCCACTGGCGCCCTGTGCTCTTCACAGATGAAAGCAGGTTCACACTGAGCACATGTGACAGACGTGACAGAGTCTGGAGACGCCATGGAGAACGTTCTGCTGCCTGAAACATCAAATCAAATCAAATCTATCGTACATCCTCCAGCATGACCGGTTTGGCGGTGGGTCAGTCATAGTGTGGGGTGGCATTTCTTTGGGGGGCCGCACAGCCCTCCATGTGCTCGCCAGAGCTAGCCTGACTGCCATTAGGTACCGAGATGAGATCCTCAGACACCTTGTGAGACCATATGCTGGTGCGGTTGGCCCTGGGTTCCCTCTAATGCAAGGCAATGCTAGACCTCATGTGGCTCGAGTGTGTCAGCAGTTCCTGCAAGAGGAAGGCATTGATGCTATGGACTGGCCCGCCCGTTCCCCAGACCTGAATCCAATTGAGCACATCTGGGACATCATGTCTCGCTCTATCCACCAACGCCACGTTGCACCACAGACTGTCCAGGAGTTGGCGGATGCTTTAGTCCAGGTCTGGGAGGAGATCCCTCAGGAGACCATCAGCCACCTCATCAGGAGCATGCCCAGGCATTGTAGGGAGGTCATACAGAAGGTGAAGGCCACACACACTACTGAGCCTCATTTTGACATTGCATCAAATTTGGATCAGCCTGTAGTGTGGTTTTCCACTTTAATTTTGAGTGTGACTCCAAATCCAGACCTCCATGGGTTGATAAATTTGATCTCCATTGATAATTTTTGTGTGATTTTGTTGTCAGCACATTCAACTATGTAAAGAAAAAAGTATTTAATAAGAATATTTCATTCATTCTGATCTAGGATGTGTTATTTTAGTGTTCCCTTTATTTTTTTGAGCAGAGTATTTTTTTTTTTTACAAATGTTAGAATTTTCTTCCACTTTGACATTACAGAGTATTTTGTTTAGACCGGTGACAGAAAATGGACATTTTAATCACACTTTGTAACACAACATCAAAAGTAAATGTGTGTGAATACTTTCTGAAGGCATTGTAAACCTGAAATTTCAATCAGTTTTTGACAAAAATGTATGATTAAAAAACATGGGTGGCATGACTAAATGGTATTTTGCTCAAATTCAACACAGAACAATGCAAAAGAAGCAATATGTCAAATTCACATCCAAAGTTTATATTGAGGTGTCAACAAGCGGGAATTCAATTTGAAATAAACTAAAACAATTGGATGTTCAAATCTGTTTTATAATCTGGATTGAAATATGGATTACTTATAGGAAGCTGTTATCTATCATATAGCCCACAATTTTTGTGCTTTCTGTCACAAGAAATTAGTCCACATATGACTTGGTGACGACGGCATGATGCCAACACACATCTGTAGTTGATTAATCATATCATCAGAGGCTTACAGCCGGGCCCAGTCATGTGTAGCACAGCAGTAGTACAACACTGCAAATACCATTCCAGAGGAAAATAACTAACTAGCTAATTAATTAAGACAAATACTATCAAGGATACATCATTTGACATCTGCCTTTCCATCCACATGCAAATATTTCAAACCTGGTGCATCTGATCAACTGTTCATCTGTGAAACGCAGATATAAAAAAATCATTCATTAAATAGACTCTTCTGTCCATAGGACGAGCTGGCCAAAAGCTATAGGGTTAAACTTTTACTGCAGTGGGCTAAATTAGGGTCAAACAGAGTGATTATTTGTTGTCTTAAAAATCTACATTGAAACAAAAGTATACACCTCACACACATGGTTATGGGCTTTAAAAAAATAGGACATCTGTACCATGTCAGATATAGAGTTGTAATGAATTACATTTTGACTTTGCGTTCAAGTATTACACTTTATATACATCACAGAAAACTTAAATGTAACAAAACTGTTTGACATAGAAACCCTGGATTCTCATCGTAATTAAAAAAAACGTTATTAATTATGAAATTATGAAAAACACTAATAACATTCAACCCATGAGGCCAAAGACGGCGTTTTTGGTCATTGACTACAGAAAAAAATTGACCAATGTAATGGTGGGATGAATAGACCACTGCACATTTAATGGTGTGTCCCATAGGTAGCCTACAGTATCCAGTATTTTTTGAGAGAGCAGTGAGGTGTGTCAGAGGCGACTGGAGCTTAGGAAAAAGTGAGGGAGAGCAGGCAGATCTCCAATGCTGTTAGTTCTAGTGGAAAATGCAAGGACATAGATCTTAAGCTTTAGCTGCATTTAAGTATAGACAGGCATGTATCCAATGCAATTAGTTTAGGGGGAAATGAATTGCACACGTCTTAAGCTTAAACACGACTCCAACACCATCATTAAGTTTGCTGACAACACAACAGTGGTAGGCCTGATCACCAACAACGATGAGACAGCCTATAAGGAGAAGGTCAGAGACCTGGCCGTGCGGTGCCAGGACAACAACCTCTCCATCGATGTGAGCAAGACAAAGGAGCTGATTGTGGACTAGAGGAAAGGGAGTGCTGAAACAGGCCCCCACATCATAAACAAACTATCATGCTCTAAACACACCAAGACAGTTGTGAAGAGGGCACAACAACACCTTTTCTCCCTCAGGAGACTGGAAAGATGGCCACTCAAAAAGTTCTACAGCTTCACCATCGAGAGCATTCTGACACTCCCTGGTATGGCAACTGCTCAGCATCTGACCATAAGGAGCTATAGAGGGTAGCGTGTATGGCCCAGTACATCACTAGGGCCAAGCTTTTTGATTTTTTTATTTCACCTTTATTTAATAACCAGGTCGGCCAGTTGAGAACAAGTTCTCATTTACAACTGCGACCTGGACAAGATAAAGCAAAGCAGTGCGACGAAAACAATAACACAGAGGTATACATGGGATAAACAAACATACAGTCAATAACACAATAGAAAAATCTGTATACAGTGTGTGCAAATGAAGTAAGGAGGTAAGGCAATAAATAGTCCAATAGTGGCGAAGTAATTACAATTTAGCAATTTACACTGGAGTGATATATGTGCAGATGAGGATGTGCAAGTACAAATAATGGTGTACAAAAGAGCAGAAAAACAAAAACAAATATGGGGATGAGGTAGGTAGTTGGTTAGATGGGAAATTTACAGATAGGCTGTGTACAGCTGAAGCGACAGGTAAGTTGCTCTGACAGCTAACACTTTAAGTTAGTGAGGGCGATATAAGTCTCCAACTTCAGTGATTTTTGCAATTCGTTCCAGTCATTGCCAGCAGAGAACTGGAAGGAAAGGCGGCCAAAGGAGTTGTTGGCTTTGGGGATGACCAGTGAAATATACCTGCTGGAGCGCATGCTAAGGATGGACATTGCTATGGTTACCAGTGAGCTGAGATAAGGCGGAGCCTTACCGAGCAAAGACCGATGACCTGGAGCCAGTGGGTTTGGCGACAAATATGTAGCGAGGACCAGCCAACGAGAGCATAAAGGTCGCAGTGGTGGGTAGTATATGGGGATTTGGTAACAAAACGGATGGCACTGTGATAGACTGCATCCAATTTGCTGAGTAGAGTGTTGGAGGCTATTTTGTAAATTACATCGCCGAAGTCAAGGATCGGTAGGGTAGTCAGTTTTACGAGAGTATGTTTGGCAGCATGAGTGAAGGATGCTTTGTTGCGAAATAGGAGGACGATTCTATATTTAACTTTGGATTGGAGATGCTTAATTTGAGTCTGGAAGGAGAGTTTACAGTCTAGCCAGAAACCTAGGCATTTTGTTGTCAACATATTCTAAGTCAGAACCGTCCAGAGTAGTGATGCTAGTCGGGCGGGTTGGTGCGGGCAGCAATTGGTTGAAGAGCATGCATTTAGTTTTACTAGCATTTAAGAGCAGTTGGAGGCCATGGAAGGAGAGTTGTATGGAGTTGAAGCTCGTTTGGAGGTTTGTTCACAGTGTCCAAAGAAGGGCCAAATGTATACAAAATGGTGTCATCTGCGAAGAGGTGAATCAAAGAATCACCTGCAGCAAGAGCGACATCATTGATATATACAGAGAAAAGAGTCGGCCTGAGAATTGAACCCTGTGGCACCCCCATAGAGACTGCCAGAGGTCCGGACAACAGGCCCTCCGATTTGACACACTGAACTCTATCTGAGAAGAGGGGAATGACCACAACTGCTTTCCAATCTATAGGAATCTCAGACGATACGAAAGGGAGGTTGAACTGACTAGTAATAGGGGTTGCAACAATGGCAAGAGATCATTTTAGGAAGAGAGGGTCCAGATTGTCTAGCCCAGCTGATTTGTAGGCATCCCAATTTTGCAGTTCTTGGGCCAGTTGCTGTGGGGGGTGCAAAGCTGTTGGCCGGGGTTGGGGTAGCCAGGTGGAAAGCATGGCCAGCCGTAGAGAAATGCTTCTTGATATTCTTGATTATCGTGGATTCATCAGTGGTAACAGTGTTTCCTAGTCTCAGTGCAGTGGGCAGCTGGGAGGAGGTGCTCTTATTCTCCATGGACTTTACAGTCTCCCAAAACCTTTTGGAATTAGTGCAAAAGGATGCAAATATCTGTTTGAAAAAGCTAGCCTTTGCTTTACTAACTGACTGTGTGTATTGGTTCCTGACTTCACTGAAAAGTTGCGTATCGCGGGGACTATTCGATGCTAGTGCAGTATGCCACAGGGTGTTTTTGTGCAGGTCAAGGGCAGTCAAGTCTGTAGTGAACCAAGGGCTATATCTGTTCTTAGTTCTCCATTTTTTGAAAGGGGCATGCTTATTTAAGATGGTGAGGAAAGCACTTTTAAAGAACATCCAGGCATCCTCTACTGATGGGATGAGGTCAATATCCTTCCAGGATACCCGGGTCAGGTCGATTAGAAAGGCCTGCTCGCTGAAGTATTTTAGGGAGCGTTTGACAGCGTTTGACAGCGTTTGACTGTCTCAGCCTCCAGTATTTATGCTGCAGTAGATTATGTGTCAGGGGGCTGGGGTCAGTTTGTTATATCTGGAGTACTTCTCCTGTCCTATTCGGTGTCCTGTGTGAATCTAAGTGTGCGTTCTCTAATTCTCTCCTTCTCTCTTTCTTTCTCTCTCTCGGAGGACCTGAGCCCTAGGACCATGCCCCAGGACTACCTGACATGATGACTCCTTGCTGTCCCCAGTCCACCTGGCCATGCTGCTGTTCCAGTTTCAACTGACATGAGCCCTAGGACCATGCCCCAGGACTACCTGACATGATGACTCCTTGCTGTCCCCAGTCCACCTGGCCATGCTGCTGCTCCAGTTTCAACTTCCACCTGACTGTGCTGCTGCTCCAGTTTCAACTGTTCTGCCTTATTATTATTCGACCATGCTGGTCATTTATGAACATTTGAACATATTGGCCATGTTCTGTTATAATCTCCACCCGGCACAGCCAGAAGAGGACTGGCCACCCCACATAGCCTGGTTCCTCTCTAGGTTTCTTCCTAGGTTTTGGCCTTTCTAGGGAGTTTTTCCTAGCCACCGTGCTTCTACACCTGCATTGCTTGCTGTTTGGGGTTTTAGGCTGGGTTTCTGTACAGCACTTTGAGATATCAGCTGATGTACGAAGGGCTATATAAATCAATTTGATTTGATTTGATTAGGGGTGGTTGTTTGACCGGGGACCCATCACGCATGCAGGCAATGAGGCAGTGATTGCTGAGATCCTGGTTGAAAACAGCAGAGGTGTATTTAGAGGGCAAGTTGGTCAGGATGATATCTATGAGGGTGCCCATGTTTACGGATTTTGGTTTGTACCTGGTAGGTTACTTGATAATTTGTTTGAGATTGAGGGCATCTATCTTAGATTGTACGATGGCCGGGGTGTTAAGCCTATCCCAGTTTAGGTCACCTAGAGGTACAAACTCTGACGATAGATGGGGGGGCAATCAATTCAAATATGGGGTCCAGGGCACAGCTGCAAGCTGAGGGGGGTCTGTAACAAGCTTCAACAGTGAGGAATTTATTTCTGGAGAGATGGGATCTTTAAAATTAGAAGCTAGAAATGTTTGGGCATAGACCAGGATAGTATGACAGAAGTCTGCAGGCTATCTCTACAGTAGATTGCAATTCCGCCTCCTTTGGTAGTTCTGTCTTGATGGAAAATGTTGTAATTGGGGATGGAAATTTCAGAATTTTTGGTGGCCTTCCTAAGCCAGGATTTAGACACAGCTGGGATATCAGCGTTGGCGGAGTGTGCTAAAGCAGTGAATAAAGCAAATTTAGGGAGGAGGCTGCAGTTGCAGAAGTCAACAAATGTGCCTGGGGACACACAGGGCCTGGGTTGACCTCTACATCACCAGAGGTAGGATGAGGGTATGACTAAAGGCTATGAGAACTGGTCGTCTCATGCTTTGGGAACAGAAAATTAAAGGAGCAGATTTCTGGGCGTGCTAGGATAGATTCAGGGCATAGTGTACAGACAAGGGCATGGTAGGGTGCGAGTACAGTGGCGGTAAACCTAGGCATTGAGTGACGATGAGAGAGGTTGCATCTCTGGAGGTGCCAGATATGCTAGGTGCGGTCTCCACATGTGTGGGGGGCGGGACAAGGGGGCTATCTGAGGCATGTTGAGCAGGACTAGGGGTTCCGCAGTAAAATAAAACAATGAGAGCTGCCCTAAACAACAGTATACAAGGAATATTGACATTAGAGAGAGGCATTAAGCAATCACAGGTGTTGATTGGGAGAGATAAGACAACAAAGGGTGAGACAATAGCTGGTAAACAGCTAAGACAACAACAACAGGTAAATTACAATGAATGGGCAGAGAGGGTCAGTTAGCTACACACAGGGCCTGAGTTCGAGGCTACGGCCGACAGAACAAAATGAAGTACCGTGTTAATGAACAGTCCAGCAGGCATCAGCTGTGTAGCCGAGTGATTATAGGGTCCAATGAGCAGCAATAGATGAAACAGGGAGCCGTTCGGTAGTCGATTACTACGCTAGGCGAGCGGGAGACATTGCGTTCAAGAAGCTAGCGGGCCGGGGATAGCAGATGGATCTACACCAACATCCACGACGCAGAGGCCAGCAGACCAGTCATGATGGATCGGCGGGGCTCAGTGTCGACAAAGGGTCCAGGCCAATTGGCAAGAGAGCTATTGTAGTTAGTGTACTTTGTTTGCTAGCCGGGTGATGGGCCTAGCTCGAGACAAGCATGAGGCTAACTGGTGCATGCTTCTGGACAAGGGCGTTAGCCACAATAGCCACTCAGTAGCAGCTAGCTAGCTGCGAAGATCCGGTGTAATGGTCCAGAGCTTGCGGCAGGAATCCGGTGATGTAGTGGGAAAAAAGTAGTCCGATATGCTCAGGGCTGATATCACGCTGTACTATCCGGGCTAAATTGGCCGGTGTCCGAGCTAAAGGTAAAGACTGCTAGCAGTGGCTAACAATGACTAAATAGCTAGTAGCTAATTAGCTGGCTAGCTTATGATGGCTAGCTTCTGATGGAGGTTCCAGTTATAAGGTCTAAAAAATAGCAGATCCGTACTACATTGGGTGAGGCAGGTTGCAGGAAGGTATAATTAATTCGAAAATGGAAAAAAGACATTGAAATTTAATGAAATGTATACAAAAAAATGAAAAAGACTGAATATTTACATGGGACAAAAAAAAGTCTTACTGCTGCGCCATCTTGGAAAAGAGCTTCCTGCCATCGTGGACCTAGTAAATAGGCGATGTCAGAGGAAAGCCCCAAAAATTGTAAGAGACTCCACTCACCTATGTCATAGACTGTTTTCTCTGCTATCACACGGCAAGCGGTACCAGAGCGCCAGGTCCTAGGACCAAACGGCTCCTTAACAGCTTCTACCTCCAAGCTATAACTGCTGAACAATTAATCAAATTAATCAAATAGTCACCGGACTATTTACATTGATAGGGTAACCCTTTCATATGGAGATACAGTACACAGTGTAAATGATCAAATGAGTTAGAGTCAGGTCCATCATTTTTTTCACCTTTGATAAAGATGAGTAAAAAAAAGACTAAAATAAATAAAACAAATACTGAGCTAGGTTGTTTTGGATGCTCAAAATCAATGTGGAACTTATATTATTTTATAGTAATACAATCGCTCAGCAAGAGAGATTTTGTAATAAAAAAACACAATTATTGGCCCCCCTGTGTTCAATACTCTAGCTCCCTTTGCGAGGATAATGATGACACAGCATTTTTCTAAAATGTTTTCTGAGATTGGAGAACAAATTGGTAGGGATCTTAGTAACCATTTCTTTATTGATTCTGATTAGTGCTTGGGGATTACCG
The DNA here is from genome assembly GCF_018296145.1 of Oncorhynchus tshawytscha. Classification (NCBI taxonomy): domain Eukaryota; kingdom Metazoa; phylum Chordata; class Actinopteri; order Salmoniformes; family Salmonidae; genus Oncorhynchus; species Oncorhynchus tshawytscha. The sequence continues at coordinate 41,254,557 of NC_056458.1, read as the reverse complement.
TCTTGTTGGAAGATTCACTTGATGTTGCGGCCAAGTGTCAGCCTCCTGGAAGAGGCAACCATGCTTTTGGTTAAAATGTCCTGGTACTGGTACCGGTACAAGATGGCGGCAACAGAGAGGGCTCCTTCGCTTCTAGTCCTTAGAAAACTTTGCAGTATTTTTTTAAATGAATTATTTCTTACATTGTTAGCTCAGAAAATCTTAAGTGTTTTACATACAGCCGGGAATAACTATTGGATATCAGAACGACGTCAACTTACCATCACTGCGACCAGGAATACGACTTTCCCGAAGTGAAACCTTGTCCGAACCACCCAGGGTATTTGAACTGATTCCAGAGGCTGACGCAAAACAACGTCGCCAGAGAAGAGGTAGACGGAGCGATCTTCTGGTCAGACTTCGGAGGCGTGCACATCAGCTACGATGTCTGAGTATATTACTTGCTAATGTCCAGTCTCTAGATAACAAGGTAGAGGAAATTAGGGCAAGGGTTGCTTTCCAGAAAGATATCAGGGATTGTAACATACTCTGTTTCAACCAAAACATGGCTCTCTCGGGATATGCTGTCGGAGTTGTTACAGCCACTTGGATTCTTTGTGATGTCGCTCCGAAAAATTATTTGTGATGTCGCTCCGCCCTTCTTCTCCAGGAAGAAGAAGGGTGGGGGTGTATATTTCATGATTAACTTCTTATGGTGTAATTGTAACAACATACAGGAACTCAAGTCCTTTTGTTCACCTGACCTAGAATTCCTCACAATCAAATGCCGGGTATATCCCCCTTTAAGCTGATACCACGATGGCCCTCAAGGAACTTCATTGGACTTTATGCAAACTGGAAACCATACAGTATATCCTGAGGCTGCATTTATTGTGGGCTGGGGATTTTAACAAAGCAAATTTGTGTATATGGCTACCTAAATTCAGCAAATTGACTGTAGCACTCGCGCTGGTAAAACACTGGATCACTGCTACTCTAACTTCTGCGATGCATACAAGGCTCTCCCCCGCCCTCCTTTCGGCAAATCTGACCACGACTCCATTTTTCTCCTCCCTTCCTATAGGGAAAAACTAAAACAGGATGTACCCGTGCTAAGGACTATTCAACGCTGGTCTGACCAATCGCCATGCTTCAAGATTGTTTTGATCACGCGGACTGGGTCATGTTCTGGATAGCGTCAGAGAATATTATTGACGTATTCGCTGATTCGGTGAGTGAGTTTATAAGGAAGTGTATTGGAGATGTTGTACCTACTGTGACTATTATAACTTACCTTAACCAGAAACCGTGGCTAGATGACAGCATTCGCACAAAACTGAAAGCGCGAACCACCGCATTTAACCATGGAAAGGTGACTGGGAATATGGCCGAATAAAAACAGTGTAGTTATTTCCTCCGCAAGGCAATCAAACAAGTGAAATGTCAGTATAGAGACAAGTGGAGTTGCAATTCAACGGCTCGAACACGAGACGTATGAGGCAGGGTCTACAGACAATCAGGGACTACAAAAGGAAAAATAACCACGTCACAGACACCGACGTCTTGCTTTCAGACAAACTAAACACTTTCTTTGCCCGCTTTGAGGATAATACAGTGCCACCGACATGGCCCACTACCAAGGACTGTGGGCTCTCCTTCTCTGTGTTAACGTGTTAACCCTCGCAAGGCTGCTGGCCTAGACGGCATCCCTAGCCGCGTCCTCAGAGCATGCGCAGACCAGCTGGCTGGTGGGTTTACGGACATATTCAATCTCTCCTCATCCCAGTCTGCTGTCCCCACATGCTTCAAGATGGAAACCATTGATCCTGTACCCATGAAGGCCAAGGTAACTGAACTAAATGACTATCGGCCCGTAGCACTCACTTCTGTGATCATGAAGTGCTTTGAGAGACTAGTCAAGGATCATTTCACCTCCACCTTACCTGCCACCCTAGACCCACTTCAATTTGCTTACCACTCCAATAGGTCCACAGACGATGCAGTCGCCATCACACTGCACACTGCCCTAACCCATCTGGACAAGAGGAATACCTACATAAGAATGCTGTTCATTGACTATAGCTCAGCAATCAACACCATAGTACCCTTCAAGCTCATCATTAAGCTTGAGGCTCTGGGTCATCCCCTTCCCTGTGCAATTGGGTCCTGGACTTCCTGACAGGCCACCCCTAGTGGTGAAGGTAGCAAAACACCTCCACTTAGCTGATCCTCAACACTTGGGCCATACAAGGGTGCATGCTCAGCCCCCCTCCTGTACTCCCTGTTCACCCATGACTGTGTGGCAATGCACGCCTCCAACTCAATCATCAAGTTTGCAGACGACACAACAGTAGTAGGTTTGATTACCAACAATGATGAGACAGCCAATAGGGAGGAGGTGAGGGCAATCAGAGTGTGGTGTCTGGAAAACAACCTCTCTCACTCAAGGTCAACAAAACAAAGGAGGGATTGTGGACTTCAGGAAACAGCAGAGAGAGCACCCCCCTATCCATATCGAAGGGACAGGAGTGGAGAAGGTGGAAAGCTTCAAGTTCCTCAGCGTACGCATCACAGACAAACTGAAATGTTCCACCCACACAGACAGTGTGGTGAAGAACGTGTAACAGCGCCTCTCCAACCTCAGGAGGCTGAAGAAAAACCTGCAGAAACTTTTACAGATGCACAATTGAGAGCATCCTGTTGGGCTGTATCACCGCCTGGTATGGCAACTGCACCGCCCACAACAGCAAGGCTCTCCAGAGTGTGGTGCGGTCTGCACAACACATCACCGGGGGCAAACTACCTGCCCTCCAGGACACCTACTACACCCGATATCACAGGAAGGCCAAAAAGATCATCAAGGACAACAACCACCCGAGCCACTGCCTGTTCATCCCGCTACCATCCAGAAGGCGAGGTCAGTACAGGTGCATCAAAGCTAGGACCGAGAGACTGAAAAACAGCTTCTATCTCAGGATCCCCTTTTTAAATTTTCACCTAAAATGACATATCCAAATCTAACTGCCTGTAGCTCAGGCCCTGAAGCAAGGATATGCATATTCTTGGTACCATTTGAAAGGATACACTTTGAAGTTGTGGAGATGTGAAAGGAATGTAGGAGAATATAACACAATAGATCTGGTAAAAGATAATACAAAGAAAAAAACAACTGCTCCGTCATATTTTTTTGTACCATCATCTTTGAATTGTAGAGAAAGGCCACACTGTATTATTCCAGCCCAGGTGCAATTTAGATTTTGGCTACTAGATGGCAGCAGTGTATGTGCAAAGTTTTAGACTGATCCAATGAACCATTGAATTTCTGTTAAAAACATTTTGTCAAGACTGCCCAAATGTGCCTAATTTGTTTCTTTACAACTTTTCATGTTCAAAATGGTGCACTCTCCTCAAACAGTAGCATGGCATTCTTTCACTGTAATAGCTGCTGTAAATTGGACAGCGCAGTTAAATTAACACGATTTTAAGCTTTCTGCCAATATCAGATATATCTATGTCCTGGAAATGTTCTTGTTACTTACATCCTCATGCTAATCGAATTGGCCTACATTAGCTCAACCGTCCCATGGAAGGGACACCGATCCCCTTTTTAAACAGTTATCACTAACACAGAGAGGCTGCTGCCTAGATACAGACTTGAAATAATTGGCCACTTTGATCACTAGTTACTCTAATAATGCCACTTTAATAATGTTTGTATATCTTGCATTATTCACCTCACATGTATCTACTGTATTTTAGACCTTTTATTGCATCTTGCCTATGGCCGTCTGCCATCGCTCATCCATGTATTTATATGTATATATTGGTATTCCATTCCTTTACTTAGATCTGTGTGTACTAGTGTGGAATTGTGGAATTGTTAGATTGCATATTAGATATTGCTGCACTGTCAGAACTAGAAGCACAAGCATTTCACTACATTCGCAATAACATCTGCTAACGATGTGTATGTGACCAATAAAATTTTATTTGATTGACTTGGTAAAGTTTAGGATGCCATTGACCTTAACAAGGACCCAAGGACTAATTGATGCAAAGTAGCCTCATAACATCAAAGTTCCACTGCCATATTTAACTGTAGGTATGAGCTATGTAATTTTCTGCATATCCTTCTGTTTTTTAACGCTAAACCCACTGCTGGTGTGTGTGGCCAAAGAACTCTATTTTCATGTCATCTGAGCAGAGCATCGGTTCAAATTCAAGTGCCAATGCCGTTTATCAAACTCCTGGGCACACCAAGTTTTTCAATGTGGATGATTGGGTAATATTTGGTTAAGACGTTGATCAGCGTGCTTTCAACCATCTAAAATCATAATCACAATTCCAATGTCATATTTTTGGTTCAGTCGTCACCCAAATGTATATCACTGCGTTTTCAACCATTTATAGCGCATTCTGAAAGTATTCAGACCCTTTGACTTTTTCCAGATTTTGTTACTTTACAGCCTTATTCTAAAATTGATGAAATAGTTTTTTCCCCTTCATCAATCTATACACAATACCCCATAATGACAAAGCAAAAACTGATTTTTTGACATTTTTGCAAACATTAAAAATAAAAATGTATTTAGACCCTTTACTCAGTACTTTGTTGAAACAACTTTCTTGAAGCAACTGTCCCTGCCGCTGATAAAACCAGAGCTTGAAACTCGAGGCCTATTGTATTGTCTATTTTTAGTTTAATTCTGGGTTGAATTGAAACAATAGCTGTTGATGACTTTGCAAATACTAAATAGGCCTAAATAGTCTTATTGATGCTATATGAGGGTTAGAGTATGGTGACATTTCATTTGCTCTGTTAAACCTACCCTTTAGAATGACTTCGATAGCAACAGTGAATCTGTTGTTTTTAAGTGGAGCTCTCTCAGCAATTGCTCACACGATAGCGCATTGGTAATAGTCAGTGACATTGCTAAGCAGGGCTAGCTTGGTTAAAACTCTGGATTGGAGAACAACAGGATAGCTGTAGATAGATCAATTATCCTGTAGGAGGTGGATATAACGTTGAAGATCTGACGTTGTTGTAAAGGTACAAATTCAACATATTTTATAGAAGGTTTATCTATGTTGAAATGTGATTTTCACGATGACATGTTCCTGTGGTTGAAATTTCACCCTCAAAAACATCAGTTGGTGTTGACTTATTTCAAATCCAAAGTATTTTACACGTAGATTCCACTTGACAATATGTTGCCAAATGACGTTGAAACAACGTTGAGTCAACCAGTTTGTGAGCTCCTTGGCCACGCACACCCGTGTTAGGTTTGGAGTTGAAAAACAGAAGCATAGTGGATGGGACAATAAAAATATATATTCATTAAACGAGTATTCTGCTGTTAATGTCGAACCATGATATTAGCGATTGGAATGTTTCACCATATTCAAACATTGGTGTACTGCAAAACATTACCATACTGTTACATTTACATTTGAGTTTTTTCATTTACAGCTATTGTGTTACATATACACTATTCATACATTTCACATGCATGTTACTTCTATACACATTATTACATGACAGAAAATACAGTTTTATTTACACATTACATGTTAAATGGTACTCAGACATATCCGGTATACATACAGGGGACTCTGTATCATTGGCTTTTCTAGCAGAACAGGACACTTCTATCCAGTGAACAGGCTTGTTAGAATAAAACACGGTCTTTGTCACATTCATTAAGCTGATAAGCCATTGGCAAAAAGACAGAACATGGTGTTCCAGGGGGGAGATGTACTTAGGCCAGATCGCGGAGCTCCCCAAAGCAATTATGACAAGACATTAGCGCTCCCGCTTTGTTATGTGGCCCGCAGCCTCATTGAGTTCAATTACAGATCCCTTTAGGCCACCCGCTACTGTGTGTGTACATATAACACGGTCATATACCACCGTCCAATCTAGACTGGATTCCTAGATTCATCCTTCAGTGTCAACATATCCTCCAGCTCTCTCCCCGAGCCATTATAATGACCCACGGTGGTAGCGCACTGTTTACTAGAACACATCACAGACAAATGCTGCATTGTTCTTTCTAATAAGGAAGACTGAGGAAATACTGTGCCTGCGCTGAGCTTTGTTTTCACTCTTTTTTGCTCACAAATTTAAATATGCCTTTGAGGTAAAAACATAAGTTATTCTTAGGTGGAAGGGTTTGTTTGTCTCTCTCCCACCTGGCACATGGTATAGTATTGTACAGTGTGAATGTATTGAAATCTCCCCTGTGGATTTGGTAAACACATTTCTGGGTGTTGAGGAAGGGAGGGTTAAAGGGAAAAGGTGTGTGCCTTATTCTTATCTCTATGTCTTAGTGGCTCTCAAAGAAAGAAGACCTAAAGCACACTGAGGAGTGAAGAGTCAAAATAGTATTTTTCCTGTCAGACACAGGACTCTTGGAGATTTGAGTTTGATTTACGTCCAGTATTCATTCAGTGACGTGCTTTTTAAAATGATCATTCAGTGACATGCCCCAGAAGAGTATCAGGCACATTGATGCAATTTTACTGATGATACAATTGTTGGTTAAGTTTACGTTGTTACTTTGTATTGATATTTCTCTATTTAAGACCATGTAATCAGAATTGCCATGTACATAGGGGCACAGGGGCTTCTGCCCCCTCACATTTGTCCTCTTTTTAATTTCATTATATATATTTTTGTATATTATTATTTTTTATGTTTTTGTGGCTAGTAATACTACTTGTCACCTAGCAATTTTATGAAGTTAGCCTAGATAGGTTCCCAACCTCCTAACAGCTACCAAGAAGTAATTTCAAGCTATCAATCATGTTAGAGTAGTTAGCTTGTATAACTATCTTAGCTGGCATGCCTGCTGGCAAGGTTAGTAGACTTTAGAAAAGCAAGAAATAACTAAAGCCCCATTTATACCTGGTTCTAACTTGCGTCCTTTGCCCTGATCTTGTCCACATTCTGATTGTGCCCACATTTTCAGACAGGTGCAGACAATTAAAAGACATGTCAGTGCATGTCAGAGCAATAACCAAGCCATGAGGTTGAAAAAAATTGTCCGTAGACCTCCGAGACAGGATTGTGTGGAGGCACAGATCTGGGAAAGTGTACCAAACAATGCCTGTAGCATCGAAGGTCTCCAAGAACATCATTATTTTTTCTTGGGCCTCTATAACTATATCTATTGTTTTTTGTTGTTGTGTTATTTGGATTCATCCCCTCTACCACACGGAACCCCACTAATCCTATCGACGGAAACGCACGAGGTGGCTAATAACAGACCTCCATCCTATGCTAGCTTGCTACCGATGGCCCGGCTAGCTGTCTAAATCGCCGTGACCCCAACCAACCTCTCTACTCACTGGACCCTTTTGATCACTTGACTAAGCATGCCTCTCCTTAATGTCAATATGCCTTGTCCATTGCTGTTCTGGTCAGGGTTTATTGGCTTATTTCACTGTAGAGCCTCTAGTCCTGCTCACTATACCTTATCCAACCTATTAGTTCCACCACCCACACATGCGATGACATCTCTTGGTTTCAATGATGTTTCTAGAGACAATATCTCTCTCTTCATCACTCAATACCTAGGTTTACCTCCACTGTATTCACATCCTACCATATCTTTGTCTGTACATTATACCTTGAAGCCATTTTATCGCCCCCAGAAACCTCATTTTACTCTATGTTCCAGACGTTCTAGACGACCAATTCTTATTGCTTTTAGCCGTACCCTTATCCTACTCCTCCTCTGTTCCTCTGGCGATGTAGAGGTGAATCCAGGCCCTGCAGTGCCTAGCTCCACTCCTATTCCCCAGGTGCTCTCTTTTGATGACTTCTGTAACCGTAATAGCCTTGGTTTCATGCATGTTAACATTAGAAGCCTCCTCCCTAAGTGTGTTCTATTCACTGCTTTAGTACACTCTGCCAACCCGGATGTTCTAGCTGTGGCTGAATCCTGGCTTAGGAAGACCACCAAAAATTCTGAAATTTTCATCCCAAACAACAACATTTTCAGACAAGATAGAACTTCCAAAGGGGGCGGTGTTGCAATCTACTGCAAAGATAGCCTGCAGAGTTCTGTCCTACTATCCAGGTCTGTACCCAAACAATTTTAACTTCTACTTTTAAAAATCCACCTCTCTAAAAACAAGTCTCTCACCGTTGCCACCTGCTATAGACCACCCTCTGCCCCCAGCTGTGCTCTGGACACCATATGTGAACTGATTGCCCCCCATCTATCTTCAGAGCTAGTGCTGCTAGGCGACCTAAACTGGAACATGCTTAACACCCCAGCCATCCTACAATCTAAGCTTGATGCCCTCAATCTCACACAAATTATCAATGAACCTACCAGGTACCGCCCCAAAGCCTTAAACATGGGCACCCTCATAGATATGATCCTAACCAACTTGCCCTCTAAATACACCTCTGCTGTCTTCAACCAAGATCTCAGCGATCACTGTCTCATTGCCTGCATCCGTAATCGGTCAGCGGTCAAACGACCTCCACTCATCACTGTCAAATGCTCCCTGAAACACTTCAGCGAGCAGGCCTTTCTAATCGACCTGGCCGGGGTATCCTGGAAGGATATTGATCTCATTCCGTCAGTAGAGGATGCCTGGATATTTTTTTTAAATGCCTTCCTAACCATCTTAAAAAAGCATGCCCCATTCAAGAAATTTAGAACCAGGAACAGATATAGCCCTTGGTTCTCCCCAGACCTGACTGCCCTTAACCAACACAAAAACATCCTATGGCGTTCTGCATTAGCATCGAACAGCCCCCGTGATAAGCAGCTATTCCGGGAAGCTAGAAACCATTATACACAGGCAGTTAGAAAAGCCAAGGCTAGCTTTTTCAAGCAGAAATTTGCTTCCTGCAACACTAACTCAAAAAAGTTCTGGGACACTGTAAAGTCCATGGAGAATAACAACACCTCCTCCCAGCTGCCCACTGCATTGAATTTAGGAAACACTGTCACCACTGATAAATCCACCATAATTGAGAATTTCAATAAGCATTTTTCTACGGCTGGCCATGCTTTCCACCTGGCTACTCCTACCCCGGTCAACAGCACTGCACCCCCCACAGCAATTCGCCCAAGCCTTCCCCATTTCTCCTTCTCCCAAATCCAGTCAGCTGATGTTCTGAAAGAGCTGCAAAATCTGGACCCCTACAAATCAGCCGGGCTAGACAATCTGGACCCTTTCTTTCTAAAATGATCTGCCGAAATTGTTGCCACCCTTATTACTAGCCTGTTCAACCTCTCTTCCGTGTTGTCTGAGATTCCCAAAGATTGGAAAGCAGCTGCGGTCATCCCCCTCTTCAAACTGCTACAGACCTATATCTATCCTACCATGCCTTTCTAAGGTCTTCGAAAGCCAAGTCAACAAACAGATTACCGACCATTTCGAATCTCACCATACCTTCTCTGCTATGCAATCTGGTTTCAGAGCTGGTCATGGGTGCACCTCAGCCACGCTCAAGGTCCTAAACGATATCTTAACCGCCATCGATAAGAAACATTACTGTGCAGCCGTATTCATTGATCTGGCCAAGGCTTTCGACTCTGTCAATCACCGCATCCTCATCGGCAGACTCGACAGCCTTGGTTTCTCAAATGATTGCCACGCCTGGTTCACCAACTACTTCTCTGATAGAGTTCAGTGTGTCAAATCGGAGGGTCTGGTGTCCGGACCTCTGGCAGTCTCTATGGGGGTACCACAGGGTTCAATTCTTGGACCGACTCTCTTCTCTGTCTACATCAATGATGTCGCTCTTGCTGCTGGTGAGTCTCTGATCCACCTCTAAGCAGATCACACCATTCTGTATACTTCTGGCCCTTCTTTGGACACTGTGTTAACAACCCTCCAGGCAAGCTTCAATGCCGTACAACTCTCCTTCCGTGGCCTCCAATTGCTCTTAAATACGAGTAAAACTAAATGCATGCTCTTCAACCGATCGCTACCTGCACCTGCCCGCCTGTCCAACATCACTACTCTGGACGGCTCTGACTTAGAATACATGGACAACTACAAATACTTAGGTGTCTGGTTAGACTGTAAACTCTACTTCCAGACCCATTTCAAACATCTCCAATCCAAAGTTAAATCTAGAATTGGCTTCCTATTTCGCAACAAAGCATCCTTCACTCATGCTGCCAAACATACCCTTGTAAAACTGACCATCCTACCAATCCTAGACTTCGGCGATGTCATTTACAAAATAGCCTCCAATACTCTACTCAACAAATTGGATGCAGTCTATCACAGTGCAATCCGTTTTGTCACCAAAGCCCCATATACTACCCACCATTGCGACCTGTATGCTCTCGTTAGCTGGCCCTCGCTTCATACTCGTCGCCTATCCCACTGGCTCCATGTCATCTACAAGACCCTGCTAGGTAAAGTCCCCCCTTATCTCAGCTCGCTGGTCACCATAGCATCTCCCACCCGTAGCACACGCTCCAGCAGGTATATCTCTCTAGTCACCCCCAAAACCAATTCTTTCTTTGGCCGCCTCTCCTTCAAGTTCTCTGCTGCCAATGACTGGAACGAACTACAAAAATCTCTGAAACTGGAAACACTTATCTCCCTCACTAGCTTTAAGCACCAACTGTCAGAGCAGCTCACAGATTACTGCACCTGTACATAGCCCACATATAATTTAGCCAAAACAACTACCTCTTTCCCTACTGTATTTATTTTATTTATGTATTTATTTTGTGCTCCTTTGCACCCCATTATTTTTATTTCTACTTTGCACATTCTTCCACTGCAAATCTACCATTCCAGTGTTTTACTTGCTATATTGTATTTACTTTGCCACCATGGCCTTTTTTTGCCTTTACCTCCCTTATCTCACCTCATTTGCTCACATCTTATATGGACTTGTTTATACTGTATTATTGACTGTATGTTTGTTTTACTCCATGTGTAACTCGGTGTCGTTGTATGTGTCGAACTGCTTTGCTTTATCTTGGCCGGGTCGCAATTGTAAATGAGAACTTGTTCTCAACTTGCCTACCTGGTTAAATAAAGGTGAAATAAATTTTTAAAAATAAAAAATTCTTAAATGGAAGAAGTTTGGAACCACCAAGACTCTTCCCTGCGAAACTGAGCAATCGGGGGAGAAGGGCCTTATTAAGGGAGGTGACCAAGAACCCAATGGTCACTCTGACAGAGCTCTAGAGTTCCTCTGTGGAGATGGAAGAACCTTCCAGAAGGACAACCATCTCTGCAGCACTCCACCAATCAGGCATTTATGGTGGAGTGGGCAGACGGAAGTTTGCCAAAAGAGTCCGAAAGAATCTCAGACAATGAGAAACAAGACTCTCTGGTCTGATGAAACCAAGCTTGAGCTCTATGGCCTGAATGGCAACTGTCACGTCTGGAGGAAACATGGCACCATCCCTACGGTGAAGAATGGTGGTGGCAGCATCATGCTGTGGGGATGTTTTTCAGCGGCAGGGACTAGGAGACTAGTCAGGATCGAGGCAAAGATGAACGAAGCAAAGTACAGAGATCCTTGATGACCTCAGACTGGGGTGAAGGTTAATCTTCCAACAGGACAACGACCCTAAGCACAAAGCCAAGGCAACGCAGGAATGGCTTCGTGACAAGTCTCTCAATATCCTTGAGTGGCCCAGCCAGAGCTCAGACTTGAACCCGATCTAACATCTCTGGATAGACCTGGAAATAGGTGTGCAGCAACGATCCCCATCCGACCTGACATAGCTTGAGAGGATCTGCAGAGAAGAATGGGAAAAGTTCCCCAAATACAGGTGTGCCTAGCTTATAGCGTCATACCCAAGAAGACTTGAGGCTGTAATCGCTGCCAAAGTTGCTTCAACAAAGTACTGAGTAATCGCAGCCAAAGGTGCTTCAACAAAGTACTAAGTAAAGGGTCTGAATACTTATGTTAATCATTTTTATGTCTAGTAAATGTGCAAGAATGTTGGAACCTGTTTTTACTTTGTCATTTTGGGGTGTTGTGTGTAGATTGATAGGGGCGGCAGCGCAGCCTAGTGGTTGGAGCGTTGGACTAGTAACTGAAAGGTTACAAGTTCAAATCCCCAAGGTACAAATCTGTCATTCTGCCCCTGAACAAGGCAGTTAACCCACTGTTCCTAGGCAGTCAATGAAAATAAGATTTTTTTATTAACTGACTTGCATAGTTAAATAAAGGTTAAAAAAAATTGATGAGGGGGGAAAAATTATTTAAGCAATTTTAGAATATGGCTGTAATGTAACAAAATGTGGAAAAAGTTAATGCACTGTGTATATGATTGGTTTACATGTGTGGGGCTTTAGCTGAGATTGTTCTTAAGAGTCAAGTATATTTGTCCAGGCCTCAATTTTTATCGCTGTTGAAAATTCTAATGTTATGAGCATTAGAGCCATAAAAAAAAATGTTTTTCAGCATTGCTGCCTGCCGGCACCAATCTTCTCTAATTGGTTGAGGGGTCCAAGGGAATAATAGATTGAAAGCATTGAATAGATTGAAAGCATTGAATATTTAAATTCATGCACTTCCAAATTAATTTGGTAACTTTGCCCCAGAAGCATTTCACTGCAAGGCACCACCTCATCATATGAAGGAATGTGCCTACCTGATTTAGGGGACACAGTGAACGGTGGGGAACAGTTTGTGTCAATTTCATTGTAAAACATTTCCTTGTTACAGTCTGTGAACAAACTTAAAATGTACAAGTTTATGGTTCAGAATACAGGATGCCAAGGTCATATCTTTCCATATTCTGTTCCAGTTAAAGCGTAGTTCATATTCAATTGGATCTGTGGACTATACTTTTTTAATAGTTAGCTCAGAATATGAGCTTTTCCAAAAGTTGTTTATATATTATAGAGATCAGTCTTTTCGGGAACCCAGATAATTTATTTAAAAATCTCCATCATTGGATGTTTCATAGCTGACCTAAGTTGTAAATATAGAAAAAAGGAGTTGCCTGGTAATGTGTATGGAATGTCTTGGAATGTTCTCCAACCATTACTGTCCATGATATCGGCAAGGGAACGGATTCCACATTTGGACCATTGGGGGGATACAAAAGGCCGCCCTCCAGATTGTAAAGCATTATTGTGAAGTGAGTATGGGCATGTCATTGTCATTCCCAGTTACATTGCTTTTCAAGTTTGTGCCAAATAGAAATTGTATGAGCAATAATAGGACCAACGCGTAGTTTACATTGTTTCAGGGATATATCAGTGAAGAACACCTCTTCCAGGGCAATAGGAGACACCACATTTCTCTCTATACTGAGCCAGACGGCAGAAGAATGTCTAAACCAATTTAGGATGGGTGGCGAAATGCTACAGCCTGGAAATATAATTTAAAGTTAGTTACGAATAATCTTTCCCTCATTCTAAATGTATAATTTTTTCTGGATTGTTTATCTTGCTATATACATTTCGAAGCGATGGGAAGCATTGAACTACAGAAATTATATTCAATTTGAAAATAGATATTCTGCCGTTTAAAGCAATTGGGATATTATTCCATCTACTGAGGTCGGATTGAATTGATTTGAGTATTCTGTTAATTATAGTGTCTGGTTTTATCTAAAGAAGGAAATATCTACTCCCAAATATTTGAAATGGGAAACAATTGGGATTCCACAAGTGGTCCTCTGTCGGGGTCTTGAAAGGCAGTAGGGCTGATTTGGTTAGATTAATTTTATAATGAGATGAAGCTGAATTTATCTATGATCTTCAATGTGTTTGGGATCGATTGAGATACATTGTATGGATTTAGTGAAATATCGTCTGCATATAATGAGATGAAGTGATCGGTAGATTTTTGAGAAATTTCTGTCATTTCCTTTGATTGACGAATTGCCTGGGCCAGAGGTTTCATTGATAATAAGAATAGCAGAGGCCAAAATTGGATTGCCTTGTCTGCTGCTTCTAGTGATTCTGAATGGCAGAGATGTGAACTATTTGAACTATGGCTGAGGGATTGGCATATAGTATTTTTATCATATTAATGAAATTGTAGCCAATTCCCATATGTTCCAAGACAGACCAGAGATATGTCTATTCTAGTCTATCAAAAGTGTTTCTGCATCGGGAGATAATACAGCCCAAGGAGCTGTTTCTGATGAAGCATCTAACATATGTAATAGTCAACGAAGGTTATCCGAGGATAAATGCTTTTTGACAAATCCGCTTTGGGGAAGTAAGTCTCGAGACAAGATGAACAAATTTTGGAAACCAGTTTAATATCTGTGTTCATCAAAGATAGCAGCCAATATTGAAAACACTGGGTGGTATCCTTACCTTTTTTTAAATAAAAGTGACATTAGTGCCGTGTTCACATCTCTCCCAAATTAACCTTTGTGAACGGCTGGCTGTATTAATCATTTTGAGCAATAGTGGATCTAATTGATTCCAAAATGTTTAAAGCTGCAATATGTAACTTTTTAGGTGACGTGACCAAATTCACATAGAAATATGAGTTATAGATATGCCATTGTCATTGTAAGCAAGTCTAAGAAGCAGTAGATTGTCTCTATGTGCTCTATTTCTATGTTTCCTGTTTGTAAGTTTTGTTTTTGCGAATTTCACTTTCGGTTTTGTACACCAGCTTCAAACAGCTGAAAATACAATATTTTCGGTTAAGGAAAATATATTTCACAGCGGTTTAGATAGTACAATGATTCTCTCCACTATACTTGCTTATTTTGTCAAATTTAACGAAAACTAGGCAAACTATTAGAACGTTAGCAACCAGGAAATGCCGGAGTCATTTCTGCATAGTGCACCTGTAATAGACCTTAGGAGGAATATTGTCCCATCCAGGTGATTTGCCTTTTTTCATGCTATCCAATGCCATTGAGAGAGATTTGGTCTCCCAGCGAGGTGGCTTCCTCTGTTGAGAGAAGATAGGTTCTTAATTATTTTAGAAAGATTTTAGTCTGGCTTGGTGTGGATTTACAATCAGAGGATTCATTTGGGTTCATTTGGGTTCAGCTGTTTCAGATTCAATAGTTGCTGGATCAGCTATTTGATCATTACTGTATAGCTTGTTAGCCAGTAAATGAATGGGACGATTACTATGGAAGTAATGTTTGAGTCTTACTCGATGGATGGCAAATTCTGCTTCCTGTCTCATTAATACAGTTAACAACATTTCCAGTTCTGATATCTTCTTTAATTAAAGTGGAAAGTCTCCAAACGTTCCACTTTAGTTGAGTAGGTATCCACTTTAGAAGTAAGCAGAGCAAGATATTCATTTATCAGTTTTAATTGCAAGTCGAAGGCAGAGGTAATTTTCTCACGAACAATCTCTAGGATAGTAGAGTCCAACTCTTTCTGTTGTCAGGTTTTGAGAGCCGCCATGTTCCCACAAGTGAATAATGAACAGAAAAATACCAGCTGCTGGAGCTAAATAGACCTGTTATTGTTCAATGTAATACATTGTAACACCAATCCACACTTGAAAATGAGTTGTTTTTTTAAAAGCCATGAGAAAGCCACACTTTTCATTGTTTTACAATAAAAAATATGAAATAATTTGCATAAAGGAAGGGACCAGGAAATCTGGTCACAATGCAAACACAGTGGACGGATAACAGACACATTTGAATAACATGTGTAGACAACATTTCTGGAAATATAGGCACAATCAGAATGTAGACAAGATCAGGACAAAGTAACCATGTTAGTACCAGGTATTAACAAGGTTTAAATGTACTGAATAAGACTCATTCCTTTCAATATTTTACCCAGATTTTCACAGAGATGAGTATTTAGTTTATATATATATTATATATATATTTTTTTTAAGAACCACCAGTCAGGAACATACAGACAGCTCAAGAGGTTCAAGCATAATATTATGGCTCTAGATTTCAGGAAATGTGTCACGCCCTGGTCAAAGTATTTTGTGTTTATCTTTATGTATTTGGTCAGGCCAGGGTGTGGCATGGGGATTTTGTAATTGTGGTGTGTTTGTCTTGGGGTTTTGGTGGTGGTATTGGGATTGTAGCTTAGTGGGTTGTCTAGCAAGGTCTATGGCTGTCTGGAGTGGTTCTCAATCAGAGGCAGGTGCTTATCGTTGTCTCTGATTGGGAACCATATTTAGGCAGCCATATTCTTTGAGTTTGTCGTGGGTGATTGTCCTTAGTGTCTTACTTGTACTCTCTGTTAGTTTGCACTAGATAGGCTGTTTTCGGTTTTCATTACGTTTATTGTTTTGTAGTGTTTAGTGTTTAGTCGTGTTTACGTTTTGTTTAATAAATATGGATCGCAATCGACACGCTGCAGTTTGGTCCGACTCTCCTTCATCACCACTAGAAAACCGTTACAGAATCACCCACCACCAACGGACCAAGCGGCGTGTCAACAGGCAGGAGCAGCCGAAAAAGGAGATGCTCAACAAGGATTTCTGGTCATGGGAGGAGATCTTCGACGGGAGAGGACCCTGGGCTAAACCAGGGGAGTGTAGCCGCCCAAAGGAGCAGCAGGAACAGAGGCAACAGAGGCAACAGAGGCAGCAACAGCAGGAGCAGCAGCTGCAGTGGGAGAGGCTGCACTACCTGGAGAAATGGACATGGGAGGACGTACTGGACGGTAAAGGACCCTGGAATCAGCCTGGAGATTATTGTCGCCCCAAAGCCGAGCTGGAGGCAGCAAAAGCAGAGAGGCGGCATTATGAGGAGCTAGCACGGCAGAGCGGATGGAAGCCCGAGAGTCAGCCCCAAAAATTTCTTGGGGGCTTACAGGGAGTATGGCTATGCCAGGTAGGAGACCTGCGCAAACTCCCTGTGCTTACCGGGGGCTGGAGAGACCGGGCAGGCACCGTGTTATGCTGTGGAGCGCACGGTGTCTCCAGTGCGGGTGCACAGCCCGGTTCGGTATATTCCAGCTCCGCGTATCGGCCGGGCTAGATTGAGCGTCGAGCCAAATGCCATGAAGCCGGCTCTACGCATCTGGTCCCCAGTGCGTCTCCTTGGGCCGGCTTACATGGCACCAGCCTTGCGCTCGGTGTCTCCGGTTCGCCTGCATAGCCCAGTGCGGGCTATTCCACCTCGCCGCACTGGCAGGGCAACCGAGAGCATTCAAACAGGTAAGGTTGGGCAGGCTCGGTGCTCAAGAGCTCCAGTGCGCCTGCACGGTCCGGTCTATCCAGTACCACCTCCACAACCCAGCCCTCCGGTAGCAGCTCCCCGCACCAGGCTTCCTGTGCGTGTCCTCGATCCAGTACCACCAGTTCCAGCACCACGCACCAGGCCTTCAGTGTGCCTTGCATGTTCAGCGCAGCCAGCGCTTTTCTCCTCTCCTGCGCTGCTGGAGTCTCCCGCCTGTTTAGCGCAGCCAGAGCCTTTCTCCTCTACAGCGCTGCCGGAGCCTCCCGCCTGTTCAGCGCAGCCAGAGCCTTCCTCCTCTACAGCGCTGCCGGAGCCTCCCGCCTGTTTAGCGCAGCCAGAGCCTTTCTCCTCTCCTGCGCTGCCGGAGTCTCCCGCCTATCTAGCGCTGTTAGAGCTTTCCTCATCTCCAGCGCTGCCGGAGTCTCCCGCCTGTTTAGCGCAGCCAGAGCCTTCCTCCTCTACAGCGCTGCCGGAGCCTCCCGCCTGTTTAGCGCAGCCAGAGCCTTTCTCCTCTCCTACGCTGCCGGAGTCTCCCGCCTGTTCAGCGCAGCCAGAGCTGCCAGCCTGCATGGAGAAGCCAGAGCTGCCAGCCTGCATGGAGCAGCCAGAGCTGTCAGTCCGCATAGAACAGTCAGAGCTGTCAGTCTGCATGGAGCAGCCAGAGCTGTCAGTCTACATGAAGCAGCCCGAGCTGCCAGTCTGCATGAAGCAGTCAGTCTACATGGAGCAGCCAGAGCTGTCAGTCCGCATGGAGCAGCCAGAGCTGTCAGTCTACATGAAGCAGCCCGAGCTGCCAGTCTGCATGAAGCAGCCAGTCTACATGGAGCAGCCAGAGATGTCAGTCTGCATGAAGCAGCCAGAGCTGTCAGTCTGCATAGAGCAGCCAGTCTGCATGGAGCTGCCAGTCTGCATGGAGCTGCCAGTCTGCAAGGAGCTGTCAGTCTGCACGGAGCTGTCAGTCTGCACGGAGCTGTCAGTCTGTAAGGAGCTGCCAGTCTGCAAGGAGCTGCCAGTCAGCACGGAGCCGCCAGAGCGGTCAGTCTGTAAGAAGCCGCCAGAGCTGTCAGCCTATATGGAGCAGCTAGTGCCGCCAGTCTGCCCAGCGCCGCCAGTGCCCCCAGTCTGCCCAGCGTCGCCAGTCTGCCCAGCGTCGCCAGTCTGCCCAGCGTCGCCAGTCTGCCCAGCGTCGCCAGTCTGCCCAGCACCGCCAGTCTGCCCAGCGTCGCCAGTCTGCCCAGCGTCGTCGGTCTGCCCAGCACCGCCAGTCTGCCCAGCACCGCCGGTCTGCCCAGCACCGCCAGTCTGCCCAGCACCGCCAGTCTGCCCAGCGCCGCCAGTCTGCCCAGCATCGCCAGTCTGCCCAGCGCCGCCAGTCTGCCCAGCGCCGCCAGTCAGCCAGACTCTTCCAGATCTGCCAGTCAGCCAGACTCTTCCAGATCTGCCAGTCAGCCAGACTCTTCCAGATCTGCCAGTCAGCCAGACTCTTCCAGATCTACCAGTCCGGTTACAAAATGGCTGTTTCAGACATTTGAAAAATGAGAAATTCTCCAATTTAAAGGAAAATGCATCAAACAGCTGTATTTATTTTTTTAGAAAGTTATATATCTTGAAAACTTGATTGCTGACATGCAAAACATGCTGGGACTATATCAACAATGGACTAATGATATAAATACCAAAAGACAGTTTTTGGGTGGAATTCTTCTTTAAGGACGGTGGGCTTAGCACCCCTCCGAACTGCCTACACTACCCCTTCCCCACTACTACTACAACCAATATGAATGTGTTGTAGGGGATCCACTGACTAATTACAGGCTATTTGTAAACTGACTGCAATTTAACATGACATTGAAATATGAGTTTATTTTTGACATAGCTCAGTGTAATATACAGTAATCTCCAAAAGTATTGGGACAAATGCTTTTTTTTATCATACCCCCAAGACATGCTAACCTCTCACCGTTAAAATAACAGGGGAGGTTAGCATTTTATATCATACCACCAGACATGCTAACCTCTCACCGTTAAAATAACAGGGGAGGTTAGCATTTTATATCATACCACCAGACATGCTAACCTCTCACCGTTAAAATAACAGGGGAGGTTAGCATTTTATATCATACCACCAGACATGCTAACCTCTCACCGTTAAAATAACAGGGGAGGTTAGCATTTTATATCATACCCCCAGACATGCTAACCTCTCACAGTTAAAATAACAGGGGAGGTTAGCATTTTATATCATACCACCAGACATGCTAACCTCTCACCGTTAAAATAACAGGGGAGGTTAGCATTTTATATCATACCACCAGACATGCTAACCTCTCACCGTTAAAATAACAGGGGAGGTTAGCATTTTATATCATACCACCAGACATGCTAACCTCTCACCGTTAAAATAACAGGGGAGGTTAGCATTTTATATCATACCCCCAGACATGCTAACCTCTCACCGTTAAAATAACAGGGAGGTTAGCATTTTATATCATACCACCAGACATGCTAACCTCTCACCGTTAAAATAACAGGGAGGTTAGCATTTTATATCATACCACCAGACATGCTAACCTCTCACCGTTAAAATAACAGGGGAGGTTAGCATTTTATATCATACCACCAGACATGCTAACCTCTCACCGTTAAAATAACAGGGAGGTTAGCATTTTATATCATACCCCCAGACATGCTAACCTCTCACCGTTAAAATAACAGGGAGGTTAGCATTTTATATCATACCACCAGACATGCTAACCTCTCACCGTTAAAATAACAGGGGAGGTTAGCATTTTATATCATACCACCAGACATGCTAACCTCTCACCGTTAAAATAACAGGGAGGTTAGCATTTTATATCATACCACCAGACATGCTAACCTCTCACCGTTAAAATAACAGGGAGGTTAGCATTTTATATCATACCCCCAGACATGCTAACCTCTCACCGTTAAAATAACAGGGAGGTTAGCATTTTATATCATACCACCAGACATGCTAACCTCTCACCGTTAAAATAACAGGGAGGTTAGCATTTTATATCATACCCCAGACATGCTAACCTCTCACCGTTAAAATAACAGGGAGGTTAGCATTTTATATCATACCACCAGACATGCTAACCTCTCACCGTTAAAATAACAGGGGAGGTTAGCATTTTATATCATACCACCAGACATGCTAACCTCTCACCGTTAAAATAACAGGGGAGGTTAGCATTTTATATCATACCCCCAGACATGCTAATCTCTCACCGTTAAAATAACGGTAGTGGGGGTATGATATTTTAGTGGGGGTATGATATTTGTGCATGTAACTTTCTCACTCATCATTATTCACAATTCATTCAGAACTATCCATAATCATGGAACTGTTGCATCTACATTAATGCAGAAGTGTTTAGAAACAAATTCTATTCTTATTTACAATAAATGTGACTCCAAAATGACACAATACATGATTTACCATTCATTTCTATTGAACACAAAATAACCTGAAACACAACCAAAACAAACAGCAAATGCATCCAACAAGTTTGTAGAGTCACAAGCTTGATGTAATCATTGTGTGCTAGGAATATGGGACCAAATACTAAACTTTGGACTACTTTAATACACATATAAGTGAATTTGTCCCAATACCGTTGGTCCCCTAAAATGGTGGGACTATTTGGTGGAAATGTGCATAGATTGCATTTGGATTACTGATATAGTGTTATCTGGATTCGTCCTCACATCAGTGAGTTCTTGTTTCTAGCTTTTGATTATTATTTGTGTCCTTCTTTGACATGTTTACTGCTCTGTTAGGAGCTAGTAACACAATCATTTCACTGCACTGTTAGGAGCTGGTTACACAATCATTTCACTGCACTGTTAGGAGCTAGTAACACAATCATTTCACTGCACTGTTAGGAGCTAGTAACACAACCATTTCACTGCACTGTTAGGAGCTGGTTATAGAAGCATTTCACTGCACTGTTAGGAGCTAGTAACACAATCATTTCACTGCACTGTTAGGAGCTAGTAACACAATCATTTCACTGCACTGTTAGGAGCTGGTTACACAATCATTTCACTGCACTGTTAGGAGCTAGTAACACAATCATTTCACTGCACTGTTAGGAGCTAGTAACACAACCATTTCACTGCACTGTTAGGAGCTGGTTACACAATCATTTTGCTGCACCCGCTATAACATCTGCCAAACTGTGTACGTGACCAATTAACTTTGATTTGATTTGAGACGGTGTATGTCTGTAGTACCCAGAGGCAGTCAGCTCACCTGGACCTTCAAATGTCTCCTCTCAGATATGTAGAATTGACACACTTGGTCGGCCAGTCCCAGATTATGATTATTTATTTATTTAAAGGTTATTGGTTTTGTGAAAAGGTCTGAGGTGAAAAAAACTATGAAGAAATAAAAGACCAGACCATGTACCATGTGTCAGTCATCCATAATTAGTGGTCCAAACATTAGCACGCCATTTCTGACATTGAGATTGGCACAATTTGCAGAAAGTAGACACGTCCTTCCTGTTGTAAGCCCTCTGACAGGAAGTCAGTTCTGGCTGTTTGCTACTGCCATCTAAAGCAGGGCTGTTCAATTCCAGCCCCGGAGGGCCGGAACACTTCTGTTTTTTGTTTCTACCTTCTAGTTAGTTGCACTCACCTGGTGTCCCAGGTTTGAATTAGTCCCTTATTAGGAGTAGAGGATGAAATCCAGAAGTGTTTCTGCCCTCCAGGACCGACATTGACCAGCCCTTCTCTAACGGATGGGGTGTGTAATGGTAAGGGTCTATTGACTTCTCTACATTTAGATTTAGATTTTAGTCATTTAGCAGATGCTGTTATCCAGAGCGACTTACAATAAGTGCATTAATCTTAAGATAGCAAGGTGAGACATCCACATATCACAGTCGTAGCATGTACATTTTCCCTCAATAAAGTAGTTTTCTCCAGAATGTCTTCTCTAGGATGTATTTAAACCTGTCAATTAATCCTTAAAATTCCCCCCTCAATCTGAAGGGTATATGATTTATGTGAGTGTGATGGTAGGGATGATGCAAATTACTTCGTCTTTGGTCAGAAATTGCACCTGATCAGACTGTTGAACCTTCAAAAGCAGAGAAAGCAGAGATGGGTAGAGAAACCTGTAAATGAGCTGAATTTAAACACACCTCACAGGAAGTTGATAGAACTTTGCCAGCCCAGACTATAATTATAATTTTTAATTTTCTCTGCAGACAGGCAGTGGAATGCTACATTTATGGACAACTCTTGACATAATTGCTAGACCAGAGTGGTGAACAACCATGGGCATGTTGTCAGGAATCTGCTTTAGCCAACACAAACCCAGCTAGCACTTAACGTTCTGAGAACCATATGTTTCTTAGAGCTTGGTTAGAGCATGGTTGTCCTATGGTTATTTTGCATATTTTAACAGAACGTTTCCTACAAGTTCAAACATGGTTACATTTAATACAAATTGTTTGAATGTTCTATGAACATTCTTCAACTGGTTTGACAGTTCAGAGAATGTTAAGAAACAACATTCTTCTGTGGGAATTTCAGTACTTCAGCATAACATTTAAGAAAACAATCCCCCCCAAAAAAGAGAACGTTCTAAGAATTGTATTTAAAAAATATATAAATTCCGTTCTCAGCATCAATACAAATCTCTCCTCGATCTTGTTAAGTGTGTTCAGGTATGTTGGCTATGCCCACTATTTGGCCACACGTTATTTTAATAAGTTCTTGTTTCCTTTGAAATTGGATCTGTTTTAATAGACAAAAATGAACAACTTTGTATGTGTAAAAAAACATGGCATGCTAGCTCCATCCTGGTGGTGCAGTGGACTAATTCCATGGATAGAAACCCAAAGATTATATGTTTGAATCTCTGATGCCGTGTTTGATGCCGTCACAATTAAAAATGTGTTTGCATGATTAATGCCTAAGGAATTTATTTTCCATCTGTCCTATGTGCTTGGAGTTTTAAAAAAAGTCAACCCAAAAAAAGCAGTGTTATTAAATCTTATTTAAACATAAATGTTCCCCAGGACAGGAGAAATGTTCAATTCTGTTTTCAGAACGTTTAAAAAAAACATTTAGTTTTACCTGTCAGAAAACATATGGCTTCGTTCCCACAACCAATGCAAAACCAAACGCATTCGTTCCCACAACTTCCAAGGAAGCAAATGTGCTAGCTGGGAAGCCTTTTAGAATTAGAGGAGAATAAGAACTAATACAAATCACATCACTGCATGGGTCCTGAACAGATGCCATGAGTCAGGGGCAGAAATAGAAAGCAGTAGGTCTGCCTTTGCTAGCATGCCTGTTTGATAAGAGTAATAGCATGTGACATGGAGGTTCAAAGAGGAGACTGAGGGAAACTTTCCACCCTAACTTGTAGCTCCCAGTTTGTAAACTTCATTTGGGCTGCTGTATGTCAGAACTCCACATCAACGCAATGTCAAGTTGTTGCATTACCAGCAGAACTGTAAACATCTTAAATAAAATATACCCAGCTAACAACAAACGTTCCTGCAACTTTAGAGAACATTCCCTTAAGCGTCTCATTCAGTTATTTACTCATGTTTTCATAGGAATGTTCCCGTGATGTGCAAGGAATGTTTCCAAGAGACCATTCCCTTAATATCGAATAGAACTTACCCAGAATTCGTTATCATGTTCTCAGAACTTAGGTATTAATGTTCTAGACACGCTTTATGGGAACCTTTCAAGATCATTCATGTGTCCAGTTTTCTGTGGGTTAGGAGAATATTCAATCAAGGTCGTGGACAAAGGCACAAAGCTGGTAGCCAAAATTCCATAAATGTGTGAAGAGGATAAATCTATACACATTATGATAAGGGACCGATCAGAATTGTACTGGGGGAGGGGCTAGTCCAACTCAAGGTGTCATAATATAAAAAGCACCCCCTTCCCCCAACGTTATAAATATTTTCAAATGTCCATCCCCTTGTACTGTAAAATAAATTGAACACCCTCCCACCTCATAGAAGGAACTAAAAATAATGTTTATTTCCACATAAAACAGCAACTGTGTTTAGAAACATGGATATCAACTTCAGTATGCTTTTGTGGCACAGTCGATGCCGCGCAGGGCTACGGGACAGAAAGATGAGGGTTCTCCGACCACAGACCACCACCACTCTTCCTGCCTGTTTCAATACACTACGATCAGAGCTGGCTGAAGACAATGATCAGCTTGGGGGAAATCTGATTTTCTAAATTTTGATGACCTATTTCTAATTATATAAAATATATGCACATTTTTTTCCACCGCCAGGTTTCTGTGCCGATGCACCATACAACCAATAAACAAAGCATACACTTTGTTTATTTGGGCACTTCAATATCAGGGTTTGCGTTTTCAACCCCACAATAATTATGTTGTGACACATATTGTGTTATGTTAAGGCTGGTTATGACACCTACATAAGAGTGTAAAAACACACAAAACCTACTACGGTACCTATTTTATGGTTGGTTATGATACCTACATAAGTGTCAAAACCCACAAAACCTACCACACAAGACAAAACATTCCATTACGCCATAGCCTACAGTACACACCTACTCAGTAAAGGGTTTTTCTTTATTTTTTACTTTGTTTACTATATTTTTTACTACATTGTAGAATAATAGTGAAGACATCAAAAGTCATGTAGTAAGTCATGTAGTAAGCAAATAAGTCTTAAACAAATCAACATGTATTTTATATTTGTGATTCTTCAAAGTAGCCACCCTTTGCCTTGATGACAGCTTTGCACACTCTTGGCATTCTCTCAACCAGCTTCACCTGGAATGCTTTTGCAACAGTCTTGAAGGAGTTCCCACATATGCTGAACACTTGGTTGCTTTTCCTTCACTGTGCGGTCCAACTCCCTTACACAGCCAGGATGTGTGTTGGGTCATTGTCCTGTTGAAAAACAAATGATAGTCCCACTAAGCGCAAACCAGAAGGGATTTGCGTATCGCTGCAGAATGCTGTGGTATCCATGTTGGTTAAGTGTGTGTTGAAAACTAAATAAATTACTGACAGTGTCACCAGCAAAGCACCCCCAATCCATCACACCTCCTCCTCCATGCTTCACTGTGGGAACCACACATGCAAAGATCATCCGTTCACCTACTCTGCATCTCACAAAGACACTGCAGTTGGAACCAAAAATCTCAAATTTGGACTAATCAGACCAAAGTATTCAGACCCTTTACTCTGTACTTTGTTGAAGCACCTTTGGCAGCGACTACAGCCTCGAGTCTTCTTGGGTATGACGCTACAAGCTTGGCACATCTGTACTTGGGGAGTTTCTCCCATTCTTCTCTGCAGATCCTCTCAAGCTATGTCAGGTTGGATGGGGAGCGTGGCTGCACAGCTATTTTCAGGTCTCATCAGAGATGTTCTATCGGGTTCAAGTCCGGGCTCTGGCTGGGCCACTCAAGGGCATTCAGAGACTTGTCCTGAAGTCACACCTGCGTTGACTTGGCTGTGTGCTTAGGGTCGTTGTCCTGTTGGAAGGTGACCAACAACGACGAGATGGCCTACAGGGAGGAGGTGAGGGCCCTCGGAGTGTGGTGTCAGGAAAATAACCTCACACTCAACGTCAACAAAACCAAGGATATGATTGTGGACTTCAGGAAACAGCAGAGAGAGTACCTCCCTATCCACATCGATGGGACAGTAGTGGAGAGGGTAGTAAGTTTTAAGTTCCTCGGCATACACATCACAGACAAACTGAATTGGTCCACCCACACAGACAGCATTGTGAAGAAGGCGCAGCAGCGCCTCTTCAACCTCAGGAGGCTGAAGAAATTCGGCTTGTCACCAAAAGCACTCACAAACTTCTACAGATGCACAATCGAGAGCATCCTGTTGGGCTGTATCACCGCCTGGTATGGCAACTGCTCCGCCCACAACCGCAAGGCTCTCCAGAGGGTAGTGAGGTCTGCACAACGCATCACCGGGGGCAATCTACCTGCCCTCCAGGACACCTACACCACCCGATGCCACAGGAAGGCCATAAAGATCATCAAGGCCAACAACCACCCGAGCCACTGCCTGTTCACTCCGCTATCATCCGGAAGGCGAGGTCAGTACAGGTGCATCAAAGCAGAGACTGAGAGACTGAAAAACAGCTTCTATCTCAAGGACATCAGACTATTAAACAGCCACCACTAACATTGAGTGGCTGCTGCCAACACACTGACTCAACTCCAGCCACTTTAATAATGGGAATTGATGGAAATTGATGTAAAATATATCACTAGCCACTTTAAACAATGCTACTTAATATAATGTTTACATACCCTACATTATTCATCTCATATGTATATGTATATACTGTGTTATGACTGTCTCGTAGTGTGTTATGACACTGGGTTATGATGTGTTATGACTGTCTCATAACGTGTTATGACAATGGGTTATGATGTGTTATGACTGTCTCATAACGTGTTATGACACTGGGTTATGATGTGTTATGACTGTCTCGTAGCGTGTTATGACACTGGGTTATGATGTGTTATGACACTGGGTTATGATGTGTTATGACTGTCTCATAGCATGTTATGACACTGGGTTATGATGTGTTATGACTGTCTCATAATGTGTTATGACACTGGGTTATGATGTGCTATGACTGTCTCGTAGCGTGTTATGACACTGGGTTATGATGTGTTATGACTGTCTCGTAGCGTGTTCTGACACTGGGTTATGATGTGTTATGACTGTCTCGTAGCGTGTTATGACACTGGGTTATGATGTGTTATGACTGTCTCATAGCGTGTTATGACACTGGGTTATGGTGTGTTATGACTGTCTCGTAGCGTGTTATGACACTGGGTTATGATGTGTTATGACTGTCTCATAACGTGTTATGACACTGGGTTATGATGTGTGATGACTGTCTCGTAGCGTGTTATGACACTGGGTTATGATGTGTTATGACTGTCTCGTAGCGTGTTATGACACTGGATTATGATGTGTTATGACTGTCTCATAATGTGTTATGACACTGGGTTATGATGTGTTATGACTGTCTCGTAGCGTGTTATGACACTGGGTTATGATGTGTTATGAATGTCTCATAACGTGTTATGACACTGGGTTATGATGTGTTATGACCATCTCATAACGTGTTATGACACTGGGTTATGATGTGTTATGACTGTCTCGTAGCGTTTTATGACGCTGGGTTATGATGTGTTATGACTGTCTCGTAGAGTGTTATGACGCTGGGTTATGATGTGTTATGACTGTCTCGTAGCGTGTTATGACACTGGGTTATGATGTGTTATGACTGTCTCGTAGCGTGTTATGACACTGGGTTATGATGTGTTATGACTGTCTCGTAGCGTGTTATGACACTGGGTTATGATGTGTTATGACTGTCTCAAAATGTGTTATGACACTGGGTTATGATGTGTTATGACTGTCTCGTAGCGTGTTATGACACTGGGTTATGATGTGTTATGACTGTCTCATAATGTGTTATGACACTGGGTTATGATGTGTTATGACTGTCTCATAGCGTGTTATGACACTGGGTTATGATGTGTTATGACTGTCTCGTAGCGTGTTATGACACTGGGTTATGATGTGTTATGACTGTCTCATAATGTGTTATGACACTGGGTTATGATGTGTTATGACTGTCTTAGTGTGTTATGACACTGGGTTATGATGTGTTATGAATGTCTCATAACGTGTTATGACACTGGGTTATGATGTGTTATGACCATCTCATAACGTGTTATGACACTGGGTTATGATGTGTTATGACTGTCTCGTAGTGTTTTATGACGCTGGGTTATGATGTGTTATGACTGTCTCGTAGAGTGTTATGACGCTGGGTTATGATGTGTTATGACTGTCTCGTAGCGTGTTATGACACTGGGTTATGATGTGTTATGACTGTCTCGTAGCGTGTTATGACACTGGGTTATGATGTGTTATGACTGTCTCGTAGCGTGTTATGACACTGGGTTATGATGTGTTATGACTGTCTCAAAATGTGTTATGACACTGGGTTATGATGTGTTATGACTGTCTCGTAGCGTGTTATGACACTGGGTTATGATGTGTTATGACTGTCTCATAACGTGTTATGACACTGGGTTATGATGTGTTATGACTGTCTCATAGCGTGTTATCACACTGGGTTATGATGTGTTATGACTGTCTCGTAGCGTGTTATGACACTGGGTTATGATGTGTTATGACACTGGGTTATGATGTGTTATGACTGTCTCATAGCATGTTATGACACTGGGTTATGATGTGTTATGACTGTCTCATAATGTGTTATGACACTGGGTTATGATGTGCTATGACTGTCTCGTAGCGTGTTATGACACTGGGTTATGATGTGTTATGACTGTCTCGTAGCGTGTTATGACACTGGGTTATGATGTGTTATGACTGTCTCGTAGCGTGTTATGACACTGGGTTATGATGTGTTATGACTGTCTCGTAGTGTGTTATGACACTGGGTTATGATGTGTTATGACTGTCTCATAATGTGTTATGACACTGGGTTATGATGTGTTATGACTGTCTCGTAGCGTGTTATGACACTGGGTTATGTGTTATGACTGTCTCGTAGCGTGTTATGACACTGGGTTATGATGTGTTATGACTGTCTCGTAGCGTGTTATGACACTGGGTTATGATGTGTTATGACTGTCTCATAAAGTGTTATGACACTGGGTTATGATGTGTTATGACTGTCTCATAACGTGTTATGACACTGGGTTATGTGTTATGACTGTCTCATAACGTGTTATGACACTGAGTGTCAAGTAAAGTGTCACCAATACATCGCACCCTACATTGAAAGCTTTACCCAGTATCAAAGGTTTGGCTAGACAATCTCTGAATGTCATGACACTTTTTGGTGTTTTGTAACATACCAGATAGGTGCAGTGAAATGTGTCATTTTACAGGGTCAGTCATAGTATGGTGACACTGGAGCAAATTTCTTTTTTTACATTTTTTTTAACCTTTATTTAACTAGGAAAGTCAGTTAAGAACAAATTCTTATTTTCAATGACGGCCTAGGAACAGTGGGTTAACTGCCTGATGACTGTTAAGTGCCTTGCTCAAGGACAAATCTTGAGAACTTGGCAACCATGTTCTGTGCATGTTTTGTGGAACGTTAATGGAATATTCTCCCAACCCGTAGCAAACTGGACACATGAATGTTCTCGCAACATTAATGTTGTATATTCTGTATATATTAACTTAAACACCAAAACATGCTAAAAAGGTTCACAGAAGGTGTTTGCTAACATAGATAGAATGTTCCCCTAACTAACGGAAAACTGGACACTCAAACATTAGGGGAACATTACTGGTAACATTGCAAAAAGATTCTCTCTCCATAGAATTGTTAACTGCGTTGTCACCCCTTACAATCGATACCAGCAATACATCATGCCAGGTTTTGAATCGTCGCCTTTGGAAAATACTGTAGCTACATTGACTTTGATCAAGACACTTGCCAATGTTCTGTTATCAACTCATATTAACTCAAATTCTGGAGACTAATGGAATTTTACCCTGTTAACTGCTCTCTGAATCAAAAAAACATTTGATGTATGTCTTCCAGGGAATGTTAAAGATTTACTCTCTCCATAGATATCTCATCTATACAGACGAAGACAAAGAGGGTAGTTGTGTAAAATACTATTTAGAGTACATTAATAAAAACCCTCATCTGGCACTAAAGGCTTTGCCTTGCTATCCATAATGCAGACTGATCTCATGGTTATTAGTTCCCCCTGCAAAACAAACCTGGGATAATCACCCCATGAGTCTCAGTATAACATCCAGATGAAAACACAACGTAGCTTCTAGTGCCTGTTGTACTGTAATATTAAACTCTGTTGTTTTGTCAGTCCGAACTGTGAGCAGTGGTGCTGATGCAGCGCTTGGTGGTGAAATGAGAAGCTGAATGTTTGTTACATAAGCACCATTACAGCAGTAGTTTATGGCCACCCTCTCTCACCATGGCAAGCACCGCCTGCGGCCTGTCATTAACCTTGACTCTGTTTCCACTGTGGACCCCCCTTCAACTCCTGCCTGTGTGGATCTGCAGGGAAAGTGCAGGTCATCCATCCACACAATGTACGCACCGCTTTCGGGATGTGTCAAACCTCCATGCAACGGGGTTACACAAAGCCTCATAACATCGACGATATTAATGTATTTTACTGTATCCAAACCATGCAGACTTCTTGGTCCAAATGTTTTTGAATACCCTCTCATTGTTGGTTTTCTAGACAACTGCTGTCTTGTTCAGATGTAAGTCAGTGAGAATGGGAGCATTGCATTTTTGGCTGCAGCCCAGCATGTCACTTACAGACATAGAGCAGAATGAGGCTGTGGTACAGTATTACGGACACAGAACAGAATGAGGCTGTGGTACAGTATTACGGACACAGAGCAGAATGAGGCTGTGGTACAGGATTACGGACACAGAGCAGAATGAGGCTGTGGTACAGTATTACAGACACAGGGCAGAATGAGGCTGTGGTACAGTATTACGGACACAGAGCAGAATGAGGCTGTGGTACAGTATTACGGACACAGAGCAGAATGAGGCTGTGGTAGGGTATTACGGACACAGAGCAGAATGAGGCTGTGGTACAGTATTACGGACACAGAGCAGAATGAGGCTGTGGTACAGTATTACGGACACAGAGCAGAATGAGGCTGTGGTACAGTATTACGAACACAGAGCAGAATGAAGCTGTTGTACAGTATTACGGACACAGAGCAGAATGAGGCTGTGGTACAGTATTACGGACACAGAGCAGAATGAGGCTGTGGTACAGTATTACGGACACAGAGCAGAATGGGGCTGTGGTACAGTATTACGGACACAGAGCAGAATGAGGCTATGGTACAGTATTACGGACACAGAGCAGAATGAGGCTGTGGTACAGTATTACGGACACAGAGCAGAATGAGGCTGTAGTACAGTATTACGGACACAGAGCAGAATGAGGCTGTGGTACAGTATTACGGGCATAGAGCAGAATGAGGCTGTAGTACAGTATTACGGACACAGAGCAGAATGAGGCTGTGGTACAGTATTACGGACACAGAGCAGAATGAGGCTGTGGTACAGTATTACGAACACAGAGCAGAATGAAGCTGTGGTACAGTATTACGGACACAGAGCAGAATGAGGCTGTGGTACAGTATTACGGACACAGAGCAGAATGAGGCTGTGGTACAGTATTACGGACACAGAGCAGAATGAGGCAGTGGTACAGTATTACGGACACAGAGCAGAATGAGGCTATGGTACAGTATTACAGACACAGAGCAGAATGAGGCTGTGGTACAGTATTACGGACACAGAGCAGAATGAAGCTGTGGTACAGTATTACGGACACAGAGCAGAATGAGGCTGTGATACAGTATTACGGACACAGAGCAGAATGAGGCTGTGGTACAGTATTACTGACATAGAGCAGAATGAGGCTGTGGTACAGTATTACGGACACAGAGCAGAATGGGGCTGTGGTACAGTATTACGGACATAGAGCAGAATGAGGCTGTGGTACAGTATTACGGACACAGAGCAGAATGGGGCTGTGGTACAGTATTACGGACATAGAGCAGAATGAGGCTGTGGTACAGTATTACGGACACAGAGCAGAATGAGGCTATGGTACAGTATTACGGACACAGAGCAGAATGAGGCTGTGGTACAGTATTACGGACACAGAGCAGAATGAGGCTGTGGTACAGTATTACGGGCATCGAGCAGAATGAGGCTGTAGTACAGTATTACGGACACAGAGCAGAATGAGGCTGTGGTACAGTATTACGGACACAGAGCAGAATGAGGCTGTGGTACAGTATTACGGACACAGAGCAGAATGAGGCTGTGGTACAGTATTATGGACACAGAGCAGAATGAGGCTGTGGTACAGTATTACGGACATAGAGCAGAATGAGGCTGTGGTACAGTATTATGGACATAGAGCAAAATGGGTTACAGTATCTTCTCCTCCATACCACCACAGCCACTGATTTCACAGTTGAGCTCAGCTGAATTGCTCTGCGCTGAGCCACATTACCTGGATGACTGAGATTAGAAAGAGCCACTAATTGAATGTGAACTGCTCGGCACAGAGTGGTCACCCAGGGCCTTGTTTCCACCGACACCAATACACAATGTGTATGGATACTCTTCTTTAGACTGTAACTGCAACATTATTCTTCAATGGAAACATTTAACAAATGACATATGCTTGTAGAGCATTTCCCACAATGGTGTCAACTTAAAATCAGCCTCAAACAAATGGACAGTTGCTTGAAAATGGGATTAAAAGAGCAGATGTATTTTTTTATATCAGATCAGAGTGACATTGACTTTGACAGATCAGACACTGACTGCTTTGTGGTTTGTTTTTCTTTTGTAAAAACAGGATGAAAGGCTATTTCAACTCTTTCATCCTCATGTAGTTATGTAAATGATGTGGGATATGAACAGAGTGAGGCCATCAAAGCTGAAGAAAAAAAATGTGTGTCATTGTTTACAGGAGTCAATTCCTATTGATCCTCCACAAAGACCTGATTTTCGAAGAAACGGTTGCAATCAAACTAGAGGATCACACCAAGTCACCCCATCTAAATACATATAAATCAATGGCACAGGTGAAAAATGAACATACACGTTTATTCTACATGTAGTAAGGGCACATATTGTACAAACTGTAAACTAGGTACTGTAATACATTTGAGGATTGTTTTTCTTCAACACCTTCTTGACAACTGCAGCACATTATTTCATCTGACTGACGAGTGCCTTGACTTTTCAATAAATCCACATTGAAAAACAGCACAAACAGTTTTCTACTCACATTTAAGGATTCTAAGATTTTTTTTTAAAAAAGCACTTGTGTTCACATCTAGATTTGAACATTATACAATACTGTTTTTCATTTTATGTTTACATGAAGGTTTGCTGTTGAATGTCGAGGTAGGGGTGCCATCATAAATAAATAATCTTAACAAAATGAGCTGGAGAACAATACCCTTGCAGTTGGACCCATCCAAAAAGGATGTTGTTTAATGTCACACAAGGAGACAGTTATATATTCCTATTTGTCATTTGATGCAGAGGAATGCTTTGCTGTCAGCTAGGTTAACAAAAGCACTGTTACATGTGATGTCACAACAAACATCTAGACAGAACAATACACTTGTTTCTCATAACCTGTGGGACACCCCTAGGAAAGACATTTGAGCAAACAAGGCATTCTGCTTTTGTAATTTTGCAATGTAATGCCCAATTCATAAAGTGCCAGCAAACTGTGGTGAGCAGAGTTAAACAACACTGGTAAATTTGGCGGCTTAAATCTATCTCAGGAATTATACAGATATAGCAACAAGCAAGATAGTTAAATCATCTGAAACCAAAATGAATATTAATCTGTATAAATGTATAAAACCAAAAACTCTGGACAACCCTCAGATACTTCAAAGTGCCATGCCAGTGTCATAATTGTTCATATGGCTAAGAAAATGAAACTCATAAAACTTTACAAAACATTGTCATCTCACAGCATGAGCTTCACATTCAGCAAAATCATTGGAAACAAAATATGAATAGACAATTGTTTATATAGGGCATCTTTATGCAGGCCCAATTACCTAGTTGTATGCCCAGGTGTGCGTGTTGTGATAGAACCACAGAGGGGAACAGCAGGGAAGGATTGTTTACTAATGAACTAAATCCCTCTGAGTAACAGCTTTCTCCACTGATTAGACGGGGCCTGACAGGAGGAGCACTGAGCAAACAAAGACAGTCTTCTAGAATGTACCCCATAGCTGCTCAGATTATGCAGAGTTCATTTTTTATCGTAGATTTGAGCAGACTCATGTTTGTAAATAATTAGAAAATAAATTATAAGCAAAGGATATAGTTAATCATAGAGAGACTGGTCAATATTTGGGAATAGGACAACTGATATGGTAGAAAATGGAAAAAGGCCAACCTTCACTTCACATAGATGCTGCTGTTTTGCCTTCGTCAAAGACATAATGCCTTTGGAAAAACCTTTTTAAAATCAGATGCTACTATATCAAGTCAGCACTTTAAAAAAAAACGTGTTTATTATGGTATTGATGGCTTCTAGCACCCCTTGACAATTGGAGTAGAGCTGAGCAGTGGGCACGTTCCACCTTCATCTACAAAATGACAGAGACAGAGGTCTTCTCAGAGATAGTTCATATTTTGGCACTTGTCATAGAAGGCTAGACTTGATGGACATACACTCTTAAGAATCCAGGGCCAGGCAAATAAAATGAGGTCATAAAAACTCAATAGGATTACAGGAGGGGGTGGAGCTAGGTGGCTTCTCAACCTCTTTTTGTAACTCATAAGTAACATGCTGATTCAAAAACGTTCTCCCTGTTGCATTTATACCAAATTTGATTTCCCAGAACCAATTTAAGACTAATACCATTAAATTACCATTGATGTATGACAACTCCATGCTTTTATACCTGGCGATACAATTCCATGCTTTTACACCTGTCGATACAAGAACAAGGTTGAGGCCTGGAAACAACTGAGCCACAATGCATTAACTCTAGTTCATTTTGACATCAAAACCATGTGCCGTAGACTTCCCATCATGGAGCTATGATAAATTGGGAATTGTAAAGAGTGTTAAAATATGTCCTTCACCCAATGCACACCGCAAAATCCAATTGTCCTAATTCCAATGTAGAGTCATGCAATGCCTCCTGAAATGAAAAACCATACAGGTACTAATTGAAAGCCTTAACCACACTAGCTCTATAGAACTGCTCCTCATTTTCACCAACAGCATATTGTTTGCCATCGGTCAAATTCAATACTGCATAGAAAACATCTCAACAGTCACAGCTACAAATGAGATAATTGATTAGAAGAGTTACAGGACCAAAGCATACAGTGGGTGTTTAACAATCTGGCTGCTATGAGCACAACAACAGTCCCACTGTTCCCTAAAACATCATAGCTCCAGCTTAAACAATTCACAATATCAGTTTTCAGCGGTTTACCAAAGGTCAATTGTGTTCTGGCTGTGTGACTGTTGACTTGCATAAGGTGCAATAATTACATTTTTCAATTATGCATTGACGGCATTTACTGCTGCTCACTAAGCTGATTGTTTCCATGCACACTGACCATTAATAGAATCAGAATCAGCTCTCTGCATTAGGACAGTAGAAGGTTGCGTCCTAATATAGTGCACTACTTTTGACCAGAGCCTTTAGGGAATAGGATGCCAATTGTAAAACACTTGAAGAAATGTCTGATGGGCCCCGACTTGCCAAAAGAATCACTGATGCCCTAAGAGTGTGAAGAGGTACCACTTTTTAGGGGAAGACGTGTCTATTGGGAGAGAGTAATGGGGATGAAGTTGGGAGAGAACTGTGTCCACGGTGATGCCTATGCTACAGCTACACTGGTAGACTTGACTTGACTTGCTGATGCGATGATGTGTGCTAGGAGGGCTTAGAAAGTAGGACCTGTTTCACATGGGACTGTTAGACACATGGTGTTGGTTCTTTAAAATCAGGTTTGACAGTTTGTTCTATTAAATCAGGTTTGTCAATTTGTTCTTTAAAATCAGGTTTGACAGTTGGTTCTTTAAAATCAGGTTTGACAGTTGGTTCTTTAAAATCAGTTTTGACAGTTGGTTCTTTAAAATCAGTTTTGACAGTTGGTTCTTTAAAATCAGGTTTGACAGTTGGTTCTTTAAAATCAGGTTTGACAGTTGGTTCTTTAAAATCAGGTTTGACAGTTGGTTCTTTAAAATCAGTTTTGACAGAAGATTCTTTGAAATCCAGTGTGACAATCAGAGTGAGCTCCATCAACACTTTTGCATTTCCCAATTGGGAAAATCATGTACTACAAAAGGGGAATGCAACTAAAATATATAGAAATATGACATACTTGGCATAAGATGTTGTATCTCTGTGAAAATGAAAGGTATTTAAAGCCTCCGTAACTGACAACGTGTTCTAACTATCAAATGCATACATGTGTATACACCATACCTTACCACAACCCTACCATGCTGAGGCTTACCACTTCAATTTCACAACAACACAAATGCATACATGTGTATACACCATACCTTACCACAACCCTACCACGCTGAGGCTTACCACTTCAATTTCACAACAACACAAATGCATACATGTGTATACACCATACCTTACCACAACCCTACCATGCTGAGGCTTACCACTTCAATTTCACAACAATACAAATGCATACATGTGTATACACCATACCTTACCACAACCCTACCACGCTGAGGCTTACCACTTCAATTTCACAACAATACAAATGCATACATGTGTATACACCATACCTTACCACAACCCTACCACGCTGAGGCTTACCACTTCAATTTCACAACAACACAAATGCAAGAATTGATGAGGGTTGTTTTGAACCATTTTCACCATCCTATGGTCTCTCTCCATATTATTTTAGTCAGTTATCATTAACCAGAAGTGTATTCAACTCTCTAATAAATTATGATCATTATTATAAAATAAAATTTTAAATAATTATACACTGTTGTTGACATCGAAAAAAAACAATCAAAACCAATTATCTTTATAGTTATCTTTGTAAGAATATGAAACACGCTGTACATATAAATGTAAAGCACTTACCTACGAGACATTTTGCTAATATTTCTACTTCTTTCTCCATGTTATAACAGCTTCCAGGATATTTGTCACTACTGTGTACACATGCAAATGTATACATATTTGTAAATACAACACATGTATACACGTGTGTATTTCGTTTTACTTTATTCAAGTTATGGAACATTTATCAACAAATCTGTCTATACTTTAATAATAAATGCTGAAGGTGTTTTGCAGATAGTTATCCAGGATAAAGTGCCTTCATTTGAAACATTCTGTAGATTTCCATAGTGATTTGAGTTTTAAGGTTCGCAGTGAAGCTCAGTTTGTATATACCACACTTCTGCTAGGCATACTGCCAAGTCTCTCCCTCTGGGTTCCTTCTCATGTTTGTATACCAATACATACACCCGTCAACATGTCACAGTTTTGTGTTGGCCGTTCTGAGTTATAGGATTAATCTTTTCCAGTGACACATCGGCATCGCTGCCCAAGTTCCCAGAAAGGGACGGGGACAGTTTCTCCAAGGTCTTAATCCCAACCCCATCCTTCTTCTGCAGCTCCTCCTCCTGACACAGGATGCTGTGGGGAATCACATAGGTGGCATTGTTGCTTTCCTTGGGAATGTGCCCTTTGGGCTGATACTGGGATGCAGGCGGCTGGGATCCATTGTTGTTGATGCTCACTATCTCTATGGCATTGCTGCCCGGGCAGAGTCTGTGGCAGCCCAGCAGGATGGAGAACGCTTTGCGGAAGTCCGCGTTGAAGGCATATATGATGGGGTTGAGTGAGGAGTTGGCCCAGCCGAACCAGACGAACACGTCGAAGGTGCCGGGGCTGATGCAGAGGAAATCAGAGGGGCCGTTGGGCTCACAGAAGGGTACCATGCAGTTGAGGATGAAGAAGGGCAGCCAGCAGCACACAAACACCCCCATTATGACAGAGAGGGTCTTTAGGACTTTGGTTTCTCTTTTGAAAGACATCTTGAAGGAGCTCTCCGTCTCCATGTTGGAGTTGTTGCCCATACTGCTGTGGCGGTTCTTGGCACTCTCCGCAGCCCTCTCCAGTGCTGAGATCCTCCTGATTTGTATCTGGGCAATTCTGTAAATCCGGGTGTAAGTCACGATCATGATTGCCACAGGGATGTAGAAGCTGATGAGGGAGGAAGAGATGGCATAGGTCCTATTAAGGCTGGAGTCGCAGTTGTCCGGCGGCAGCTCACCGTAAGTGCCGTTGAGCTCCAACGCCGCAGCCTTGTGCCAGTTCAACTGCACAGGGATGAAAGAGATGAGCACAGACAGCGTCCATGCCACACTGATCATAATAAACGCCACCTTGGGTGTCATCTTCCTCTCGTAGCGGAATGGGCTTGAGATCGCCCAGTATCTGTCCACACTGATGACACATAAGTTCAAAATGGACGCTGTTGAGCACATGATGTCGAACGCCACCCAGACATTACAGAAGGCACCGAATGGCCAGAAGCCCACGATCTCCGTTGCTGCCTTCCATGGCATCACCAAGATGGCCACCAGCAGGTCTGAAATGGCCAAAGAGATCACAAAGAAGTTGGTGACCTTTGAGCGCAGGTGGCGGAACTTGGTGACTGCAACACATACCAGTGTGTTCCCCAGCAGTGTGGTCAGGATGAGCGCAAAGAGAAAGCAGCCTGTCAGAACGCGCTTGGATGAGTCTCTCTCCAGCAAATTATCGCTATCGCGGACCGTGGAGAAGTTCAAATCCATGTTTCTGTCAGCTTGTAGAGATAGAAATCACCCCATAATTCCAATCACCTGAACTCAGGCCAATTAGATGGAAAATGAACCCTTGGCCGCTTGCCTGGGGGCCATCAAGTCTGGAGGCTGGTTCACCATGCTCATCACAGCATTCATCCTGCAGAATAGTGTCTATAAATATTTCAAAAAGCACTCTTTATAAATGAGCCAAAAAATGCACCCTGTTCATGAATTCTCAAAGACATTCTACTGTCAGAGCAGCAGTTTTCAACTATGGCTATTCCATCTGTTATTGAAGAGTTTAATATGATGTACCTACGAATCTAAACTTTTACTCTGCTTTATCATATGTCTATTTCAATGACCTGTCAGCAGTCATCTGAAAATTTCACACCATATTCTCGCAGGCATGTTCAGTAAACAGAGGCTAGGCCAATCATTAGCCTTATATACGGGCTCGTCGATACAGTCTATTGATCATATTAACACTGTGTTTATCTGATTTGTTTAATGACTGACGAGGCGTGTCCGTGTGATTATATTCGTGCCCTTATTGACGCTCCATCCAGGACAAGCAACTGCAGGGCACATGCACTGGACAAGATGCCTGACGCTTTGGACGGTGATGGAAATGTAGACATGCAGTTGCAATATTGTTGAACTGAAATGCACACGCATCATAACAACCAAATAAATACATCGTCCGTATCTTTACGCATGAAACGTGGCATCTGTAGCCTATGTTTTATGAAAATGTAGCAATTAAGTTTCCATAAGCACCAAGAACACACAACAGGCTACATCTTACTGTGGAGCAACACAACGATAATCCTGGAGCTCAGTCCGTTCGTGCGGTCCATTTTTGTCCCACAACGAGTCTCCAAAATTGCAATGGGACTCCATAGAAGATGAGCTGTCAACTTCTTTTAAACAACCGTTTTTTTGTAAATGTCCTTAAATCCTCAAAGAAAGCTCAATGGTAAACCATGGTTTACTTCGAAATAGCAGGCTCTACATATTCTCTTTCCCACGTATCTGTCTACAGCAGAAGCGCGCGCCTCTGTCTGCTCTCCTCGCGTGTGCTCCAGATGCAGCCCGCAGCCTCAGTACCGCTAGCAGTGTGTTATTCTCATTATATGTCCTTTCAAACTTCCCTCTATCTTCACCCGAAAAACTGTGTGACCACATCCAGACAAGGTCGAAATACCGTCCGATAGAATCAATTCAACTTGTGCATATTCTCACAAGCTCCAGATCAACAAGAATACTAGCACGAGTTAGTCACGCTTT
Organism: Oncorhynchus tshawytscha; assembly: GCF_018296145.1. Taxonomy (NCBI): domain Eukaryota; kingdom Metazoa; phylum Chordata; class Actinopteri; order Salmoniformes; family Salmonidae; genus Oncorhynchus; species Oncorhynchus tshawytscha. The sequence continues at coordinate 41,214,748 of NC_056458.1, read as the reverse complement.
CCCAAACGCACTAGATGTCATTTTTTCTTCTTATGTTCAAGTTATTGTGAAGAGATCCACATTCCATCAAAGTCTCCAGTCCTTATCCACCACTGACGTGTCCGAAGTGAAGTCTCTCACTTGTAGATTGAGGGAAGATGAGACGTTTTGTGCGCCATATGCACTCAGCTGCGCGCCAGGGTCTCTGGAAACGTCCCCACCAGCTTGTTTCATCTCAAGCATCAACAGGATATTTAGCTGAAATGTGTTAATTTGTTCCTATTAAAGCCCACTCTTCGATATTGATATTACTTTTATAATTACATGATTAATTATACAGTAGCGTAATATTACAGCAATTGATTTAGTCTACTAAAACTGTGTGGAGTGAGTGCCAAAAATGAAGTGTTACTTTCGGTCCCGGTTCTCCCGTATGTCATATAAGGGATTTGATAAAATAGCTCAAATTGGAATGAAATAAAATGAACCACGAAATTATGAAAACATCTCATGCTGAAATTGTCTCAAAGTATAACTTGAAGGCAATCTATTTGGATAGATAGGCACAATAACGCCATCTACTGGAGACCATATGTATTACAAATAAAACACATGAAAATGTGGGATGCTGCAAGGTTATGTTAGGCTATTATCATCATCATCATCATCACCGAATAAGAACACCAATACATCTGATATATTCCAGAGGCAATAGAAAAGGACACATACCCTTGTGCAGTATGTGTTGACATTTAGGTCTGTGTGGACAACAGGCTACAAGAGGGTCAGTTTGGATGTTAAACTATTTAGCAAGCTGAAAACCTCAATGGACCCTTCCATACTGCCGTCTATGTGTAGTAGTGGGGGCTGCTAAGGGGAGATTGGCTCATAATAATGTCTGGAATGGAGTTTTAAGACTGGAATGGGGTGAATGGAATGGCATCAAACACATAAAAAACACACATTTGATTCCATTCCATTTCATTCCATTCCATTCATTCCATTCCATTCACTCCATTCCATTCATTCCATTCCATTCATTCCATTTACTCCATTCCAAATCATATCACCTCATTATTATGAGCCATCCTCCCCTCAGCAGCCTCCACTGATGTGTAGTATACATGTGTGAGTAATTCATGAAGACAACCAAGTGTCTGAGGCCTGGCGGATTACACGCCCACTTCTCCCTGTAGCACCAAGCAAAGACGAGCGTGCAGCAACGTTTAGTCAAAGCCCAGAGTCTCCCTGTCACCACAGACCACCATCCACGTGGTAATGTATTTCTGCATCGCATCCTAAAGCAAAATCAGATACTGGAGTCAAATATTTATATCCAAAATTCAATCTTCTAGAAAAGTTATGAAAGAGCACATCAGAGCTGATGTTCGTATTGTCGGATCTTTAATGACTAATGACTGATGGGACGACAGGAAACGTCTCAGGGAATAGAGCCCGGCCTGGTTGTCTCTGATAGGAGAAATGGTCTAAGACTGAGAGACTAAGACTAAGACTGGTCTATGACAGTGTCAGAGGCAGAAAGATCGTTAATCACGCCCCTTGGCATAGGCCACTCATTGCAGTTTGCATAACATAATGGAATGGAATTCAGAATGACAGTAATTGTATGCCATTTCAACATACACTGTATAACATTTACTGGAATGCCTTCAAATGAACCAGTGCAATAGCTGGGATGGACTTGTAGGGATGCTACAGAGTAATGAAGTATATTTGTATTGTTATGGTTTTGTTTGTGTTGAACCCATTACTTACTACTTATAATTTCATAGCTGTAATATTTTTTCCTAACCAAGTAAAAAATGAACAGAGCGTGTTCAGTGTAAGTAGTAAGGGGAAATTGGTGATGGTGATGATTGTGATGGTAGTGGTGGTGCTGGTGGTGCTGGTGGTCATGGTAGTGGTGGTGGTGGTGGTGACGGTGGTGGTAGTGGTGGTGGTGATGGTGATGGTGGTGGAGGTGGTGATGGTAGTGGGGGTGGTGATGGTGGTGGTGGTGATGGTGATGGTAGTGATGGTGGTGGCAGTGATGGTAGTGATTGTGATGGTGGTGGTGGTGGTGGTGGTGGTGATGGTGCTGATTGTGGTAGTAGTGAGGGTAGTGATGGTAGTGGTGGTGGTGGTGCTGGTGGTCATGGTAGTGGTGGTGGTGGTGATGGTGGTGGTGGTGGTAGTGGTGATGGTGATGGTGGTGGAGGTGGTGATGGTGGTGGTGGTGATGGTGGTGGCAGTGATGGTAGTGGGGGTGGTGATGGTGGTGGTGGTGATGGTGATGGTGGTGGAGGTGGTGATGGTAGTGGGGGTGGTGATGGTGGTGGTGATGGTGGTGCCAGTGATGGTAGTGATGGTAGTGATTGTGATGGTGGTGATTGTGATGGTGGTAGTGGTGATGGTAGTGGTGGTGGTGATGGTGATAGTAGTGATGGTGGTGGTGGTGATGGTAGTGATTGTGATGGTGGTGGTGGTGGTGATGGTGCTGATTGTGGTAGTAGTGATGGTAGTGATGGTAGTGGTGCTGGTGGTGCTGGTGGTCATGTTAGTGGTGGTGGTGGTGATGGTGGTGGAGGTGGTGATGGTAGTGGGGGTGGTGATGGGGATGGTAGTGATGGTGGTGGCAGTGATGGTCGTGATTGTGATGGTGGTAGTGGTGATGGTAGTGGTGGTGGTGACGGTGATGGTAGTGATGGTGGTGGCAGTGATGGTAGTGATTGTGATGGTGGTGATTGTGATGGTGGTAGTGGTGATGGTAGTGGTGATGGTGATGGTAGTGGTGGTGGTGATGGTGGTGGTGGTGATGGTGATGGTGGTGGTGGTGATGGTGATGGTGATGGTGATGGTGGTGGTGGTGATGGTAGTGATGGTGGTGGCATTGATGGTAGTGATGGTGGTGGTGATGGTAGTGGTGATGGTAGTGATAGTGGTGGCAGTGATGGTAGTGATGGTGGTGGCAGTGATGGTAGTGATGGTGGTGGTGATGGTGGTGATTGTGGTGGTAGTGGTGGTGATGGTGGTGATTGTGGTGGTGGTGATGGTGGTCGTGATGGCAGTGGTAGTGGTGGTGGTGGTGGTGGTAGTGGTGGTGGTAGTGGTGGTGGTAGTGGTGGTGATGGTGGTGGTAGTGATGGTGGTGGTGGTGGTGGTGATGGTGATGGTAGTGATGGTGGTGGTGGTGGTGGTGGTGGTGATGGTGGTGGTAGTGATGGTGGTGGTGGTGGTGGTGGTATCAGTAGTAAGGGGAAATTATTCTCATGGTTGATGATGATGATAATGATGATGATTATTAATAATTATTATTATTATTTTATATAATTAGTAAGGGGAAATTATGGGTTTGACAAGATTATACCAGTATTCATGTGTTGTATTTACAAATATGTATGCATTTCCACATGTATACATTAGTGATCTTACAAATATATTGGAAGCCTTTTCAACGTGGAGAAAGAAGTAGAAATATTAGCAAAATGTCTCGTAGGTAAGTCCTTTACATTTAAATGTACAGCGTTTCTCATACAAAACGCGATACATTTAAACACCACTAAAACTCCGACCCTGGTTAGGACCCTGGATACGGCCCTGGTTACGGCCCTGGATATAGCACTGGGACTTTTGTCTTGTTTTGGCCTATTGAACACGACCCAGTTGAGGCAGACCTTGGACCTGATGATGGTGTGATCCATCATTCTCCCACATGCTTCCCAATCACCTTGTGTAGAACTGAGTGACCCAGTTCTCTCCACTACTCATTCTGTCTGGTTCAAATCCCCACTATAATAGTAATTATCTGGAGATGATGCTTTTATACCTGTAATTGATCTCACCTGGGAATCATATCCAGCGTTTGACTAGGCTAACATAGTATAAAGATATAAAGATACTACTGTGTATAAAGATACTCTGACTCATCTTGTATCAACAAACGCCCACAGAAAGATTAAGATGCTTGTAAAGCAAAGATGTGGTGTGTGAGTGGGTTTTAGGGGATTTAGGGGATTTCACAGATACAAACCTTACAATTTCATGTCGACAGTCACCCCCTGTCATCAGCAGCACAATGCTTAGACTACTAGGCAATCCGACTCCCACAAATCCTCTGTCACCTCGCCACATATTGGTCTCCAGGTCTCCAGCTCATCAGAAAGACTGGGAGTGGATGTCTGGCAGTAATCCCAGATTTCTGCCAGAAGACACACACTCAACAGCATGCATCTATTCTTACTCTGAAATGAATGAGACATAATTGCTCTGGCTGTTGCAGACTGAACCAGGGGATTTTCATGGTTTTTCGAATGCCATTTGAAGTTCTGCTCTTTGGGAGATGTTGTCTAAGAGCTTAGGGGTATTACAGTGACTCTTCAGATTACTTTTCTGAAGCTTTAAATGGGTCTCAGTAATGAGAGCGGAGTCTACATTCTTAGACTAAATAACCTCCCTTGTACCTCACCTGAGGTATACGACAGAGACAATGTCATTGTCTATGTTATTACGGTACACTTAAACAGCTGGAATCTGGAATCTGGATCTTCCCATTATCACTACTTCAATAGTTGATATGCATGCCATCTGCCAGGATCTTCCCATTATCACTACTTCAATAGTTGATATACATGCCATCTGGCAGGATCTTCCCATTATCACCACTTCAATTGTTGATATTTATGCCATCTGTCCACAGCCCCATTTGATAGTGTCAAAATAATTTCTTGGCAATGAAAGCATGGCAATAAAGATCTGGGTTAATCTGCACACATGATTCAGAACGCTGCCAATAGAACCACTCATTTATTTCTCAGAAAATGATGCTCTGCAAATCAGTTATAGCGGCAAAGTACATACTTGTTGCACACATTTTAAGCTCTCGGGCAATCTATTTGTGGAAGCTCATAGCATTTACACATATAAGAACAACAATTCTTACAGTTAAGAGACCTATCAAATGAACATTAATATAGTAGGCTATTCAGGTCTGTTGACAGAGAGTATAACTCAGCCACTACAGATGTAGGATCTCAATTTGAGTCAGTTTACTACAGCAGGAAAATAATCCTGCAGCAACAGGAAATGTGAATTATTATGTGGACTATAAATCCTCTTCAATATTTACTGAGGAGTGCCTGCCGTCTGGCCACTCCACCATAAAGGTCCGATTGGTGGAGTGCTGCAGAGATGGTTGTCCTTCTGGAAGGTTCTCCCATCTTCACAGAGGAAGTCTGGAGCTCTGTCAGAGTGAACATCGGGTCCTCTGATTGCTCAGTTTGGCCAGTTCTAGAAAGAGTCTTGGGGATTCCAAACTTCTTTTTTGATACCCTTCCCCAGATCTGTGCCTTGGTCTGTTCCAGAGCTCTACAGACAATTCCTTCGAACTCATGGCTTGGTTTTTGCTCTGACATACACGGCCAACTGTGGGACTTTGTGGTGTGTGCCTTTCCAAATCATGTCCAAAAAAAATGAAAACTTTTTGCGTTGTCATTGTGGGGTACTGTGTGTAGATTGATGAGGGGGAAAAAATGGAATACATTTTAGAATAAGGCTTTTCCACAAAATGTGGAAAAAGTCAAGGGGGCTGAATACCTTCCGAATGAACTGCAGCTCCCGCAGCG